>NC_088405.1:102948862-103248862 GCF_034236695.1 Oncorhynchus nerka
CTGTCTGACTGTTCCGTCTACAACTACTGTCTGACTGTTCCGTCTACAGCTACTGTCTGACTGTTCCGTCTACAGCTACTGTCTGACTGTTCCGTCTACAGCTACTGTCTGACTGTTCCGTCTACAACTACTGTCTGACTGTTCCGTCTACAACTACTGTCTGACTGTTCCGTCTACAACTACTGTCTGACTGTTCCGTCTACAACTACTGTCTGACTGTTCCGTCTACAGCTACTGTCTGACTGTTCCGTCTACAACTACTGTCTGACTGTTCCGTCTACAACTACTGTCTGACTGTTCCGTCTACAACTACTGTCTGACTGTTCCGTCTCTACAACTACTGTCTGACTGTTCCGTCTACAACTACTGTCTGACTGTTCCGTCTACAACTACTGTCTGACTGTTCCGTCTACAACTACTGTCTGACTGTTCCGTCTACAGCTACTGTCTGACTGTTCCGTCTACAACTACTGTCTGACTGTTCCGTCTACAACTACTGTCTGACTGTTCCGTCTACAACTACTGTCTGACTGTTCCGTCTACAACTACTGTCTGACTGTTCCGTCTACAACTACTGTCTGACTGTTCCGTCTACAACTACTGTCTGACTGTTCCGTCTACAACTACTGTCTGACTGTTCCGTCTACAGCTACTGTCTGACTGTTCCGTCTACAGCTACTGTCTGACTGTTCCGTCTACAGCTACTGTCTGACTGTTCCGTCTACAACTACTGTCTGATTGTTCCGTCTACAGCTACTGTCTGACTGTTCCGTCTACAGCTACTGTCTGACTGTTCCGTCTACAACTACTGTCTGACTGTTCCGTCTACAGCTACTGTCTGACTGTTCCGTCTACAACTACTGTCTGACTGTTCCGTCTACAGCTACTGTCTGACTGTTCCGTCTACAGCTACTGTCTGACTGTTCCGTCTACAACTACTGTCTGACTGTTCCGTCTACAACTACTGTCTGACTGTTCCGTCTACAACTACTGTCTGACTGTTCCGTCTACAACTACTGTTTGACTGTTCCAATACTCCAGATGTAATGCAACTCTACAAACTATTGATGGTCTTGTCCTTTTGTGTTTATCAATAAAATTATTGTTGTGAAAATGTTATTTCTATCAATGATTTTATTTGTATATAATGTCTATATATCTATGACTCTCCTAACTTTACAGCTAGTTAGGATGTTTTATTTTTAATTTTTTTTATTTCACCTTTATTTAACCAGGTAGGCTAGTTGAGAACAAGTTCTCATTTGCAACTGCGACCTGGCCAAGATAAAGCAATGCAGTGTGAACAGACAACACAGAGTTACACATGGAGTAAACAATTAACAAGTCAATAACACAGTAGGAAAAAAATGGGCAGTCTATATACAATGTGTGCAAAAGGCATGAGGAGGTAGGCGAATAATACAATTTTGCAGATTAACACTGGGGTGATAAATGATCAGATGGTCATGTACAGGTAGAGATATTGGTGTGCAAAAGAGCAGAAAAGTAAATGAATAAATAAAAAAACAGTATAAAAACAGTATGGGAATGAGGTAGGTGAAAATGGGTGGGCTATTTACCAATAGACTATGTACAGCTGCAGCGATCGGTTAGCTGCTCGGATAGCTGATGTTTGAAGTTGGTGAGGGAGATAAAAGTCTCCAACTTCAGCGATTTTTGCAGTTCGTTCCAGTCACAGGCAGCAGAGTACTGTAACGAAAGGCGGCCAAATGAGGTGTTGGCTTTAGGGATGATCAGTGAGATACACCTGCTGGAGCGCGTGCTACGGATGGGTGTTGCCATCGTGACCAGTGAACTGAGATAAGGCGGAGCTTTACCTAGCATGGACTTGTAGATGACCTGGAGCCAGTGGGTCTGGCGACGAATATGTAGCGAGGGCCAGCCGACTAGAGCATACAAGTCGCAGTGGTGGGTGGTATAAGGTGCTTTGGTGACAAAACGGATGGCACTGTGATAGACTGCATCCAGTTTGCTGAGTAGAGTGTTGGAAGCCATTTTGTAGATGACATCGCCAAAGTCGAAGATCGGTAGGATAGTCAGTTTTACTAGGGTAAGCTTGGCGGCGTGGGTGAAGGAGGCTTTGTTGCGGAATAGAAAGCCGACTCTTGATTTGATTTTCGATTGGAGATGTTTGATGTGAGTCTGGAAGGAGAGTTTGCAGTCTAGCCAGACACCTAGGTACTTATAGATGTCCACATATTCAAGGTCGGAACCATCCAGGGTGGTGATGCTAGTCGGGCATGCGGGTGCAGGCAGCGATCGGTTGAAAAGCATGCATTTGGTTTTACTCGCGTTTAAGAGCAGTTGGAGGCCACGGAAGGAGTGCTGTATGGCATTGAAGCTCGTTTGGAGGTTAGATAGCACAGTGTCCAATGACGGGCCGAAAGTATATAGAATGGTGTGTCGTCTGCGTAGAGGTGGATCAGGGAATCGCCCGCAGCAAGAGCAACATCATTGATATATACAGAGAAAAGAGTCGGCCGAGAATTGAACCCTGTGGCACCCCCATAGAGACTGCCAGAGGACCGGACAGCATGCCCTCCGATTTGACACACTGAACTCTGTCTGCAAAGTAATTGGTGAACCAGGCAAGGCAGTCATCCGAGAAACCGAGGCTATTGAGTCTGCCGATAAGAATATGGTGATTGACAGAGTCGAAAGCCTTGGCGAGGTCGATGAAGACGGCTGCACAGTACTGTCTTTTATCGATGGCGGTAATGATATCGTTTAGTACCTTGAGCGTGGCTGAGGTGCACCCGTGACCGGCTCGGAAACCAGATTGCACAGCGGAGAAGGTACGGTGGGATTCGAGATGGTCAGTGACCTGTTTGTTGACTTGGCTTTCAAGACCTTAGATAGGCAGGGCAGGATGGATATAGGTCTATAGCAGTTTGGGTCCAGGGTGTCTCCCCTTTGAAGAGGGGGATGACTGCGGCAGCTTTCAATCCTTGGGGATCTCAGACGATATGAAAGAGAGGTTGAACAGGCTGGTAATAGGGGTTGCGACAATGGCGGCAGATAGTTTCAGAAATAGAGGGTCCAGATTGTCAAGCCCAGCTGATTTGTACGGGTCTAGGTTTTGCAGCTCTTTCAGAACATCTGCTATCTGGATTTGGGTAAAGGAGAACCTGGAGAGGCTTGGGCGAGGAGCTGCGGGGGGGGCGGAGCTGTTGGCCGAGGTTGGAGTAGCCAGGCGGAAGGCATGGCCAGCCGTTGAGAAGTGCTTATTGAAGCTTTCGATAATCGTGGATTTATCGGTGGAGACCGTGTTACCTAGCCTCAGTGCAGTGGGCAGCTGGGAGGAGGTGCTCTTGTTCTCCATGGACTTCACAGTGTCCCAGAACTTTTTGGAGTTGGAGCTACAGGATGTCACTTTGGATTGGATTGATACCAGTCATTTTTTTATCTTTATTTATCTAGGCAAGTCAGTTAAGAACACATTTTTATTTACAATGACGGCCTACCCCGGCCAACCCCTAACCCAGATGACGCTGGGCCAATTGTGCGCCGCCCTATGGGACTCCCAATCACAGCCGGTTGTGATACAGCCTGGAATCGAACCAGGGTCTGTAGTGACGCCTCTTCTATAATATATTAGTGATTTGTTTGAATTATAGTCATACAACAATAATATGCATATGTTTTACAGGAATGCACCAGTATGTATTGTGTTACACCAGTAACGTCCTAAACAGAGATTTCTCCTTATAATTAGGTATAAATCAACTTCACTGATCTGCCCTTCGCCTGACCAAACAAGTACAGTACATGTAGGCGGATCTCTCTATTATGGAGAACCAAATGAACTCATTATTGTCTTTTGTTGAATTTATATAACATTCCAAACTTGTTAAGCATCATCTGATCCAGATACGGCATAATTCAACTATTTGTATCTGTTTGCATCAGTTTCAATGCAGGACTTTTATTTTGAAGGCTAACCACAAATTCCACTATTGTGACGAGCTTCACATAGGTTGCTCGGCAGTACTGGCCGCTGCTGAAAATGAGAATATCCTGCTTTTCCGTGTGGACTAGGCATTAATTGAAAACTTAGTCAGCTGGCTGCTACAAGGGACACAGAAAGAGACAGGTTAATGCAGGGGTTTACCGGGCGGAAGCTAATCTAAATATATTTTAGATTCTTCAAAGTAGCAACCCTTGATGACAGCTTTGCACACTCTTGGCATACTCTCAACCAGCTTCATGAGGAAGTCACCTGGAATACTTTTCCAACAGTCTTGAAGGAGTTTCCACATATGCTGAGCACTTGTTGGCTGCTTTTCCTTTACTCTGCAGTCCAACTCATTCCAAACCTTCTCAATTTGGTTGAGGTCAGGGGATTGTGTAGGCCAGGTCATCTGATGCAGCACTCCATCACTCTCCTTCTTGGTCAAATAGCCCTTACACAGCCTGGGTCATTGTCCTGTTGAAAAACAAATGATAGTCCGACTAATTCCAAACCAGATGGGATGCCATATCGCTGCAGAATGCTGTGGTAGCCATGCTTGTTAAGTGTGCCTTGAATTCTAAATAAATCACAGACAGTGTCACCAGCAAAGCACTATCACACCACCTCCTCCATTCTTCACGGTGGGAACCACACATGGGGAGATCATCCATTTACCTACTTTGTGTCTCACAAAGACATCACACCACCTCCTCCATGCTTCACGGTGGGAACTACACATGGGGAGATCATCCATTTACCTACTCTGTGTCTCACAAAGACATCACACCACCTCCTCCATGCTTCACGGTGGAAACCACATGGGGAGATCATCCATTTACCTACTCTGTGTCTCACAAAGACATCACACCACCTCCTCCATGCTTCACGGTGGGAACTACACATGGGGAGATCATCCATTTACCTACTCTGCGTCTCACAAAGACATCACACCACCTCCTCCATGCTTCACGGTGGGAACTACACATGTGGAGATCAACCGTTTACCTACTCTGTGTCTCACAAAGACATCACACCACCTCCTCCATGCTTCACGGTGGGAACTACACATGGGGAGATCATCCATTTACCTACTCTGCATCTCACAAAGACATCACACCACCTCCTCCATGCTTCACGGTGGGAACCACACATGCAGAGATCAACCGTTTACCTACTTTGCGTCTCACAAAGACACAGCGGTAGGAACCAAAAGTCTCAAATTACTACTCATGAGGACAGATTTCCACCGGTCTAATGTCCATTGCTCGTGTTTCTTAGCCCAAGCAAGTCTAATTCTAATTGGTGTCCTTTAGTAGTGGTTTCTTTGCAGATATTCGACCATAAAGGCCTGATTTCACGCAGTCTCCTCTGAACAGTTGATGTTAAAATGTGTCTGTTACTTGAACTCTGTCAAACATTTATTTGGGCTGCATTTTCTGAGAATGGTAACTCTAGTGAACTTATCCTCTGCAGCAGAGGTAACTCTGCGTCTTCCTTTCCTGTGGCGGTCCTCATGAGAGCCAGTTTCATCATAGCGCTTGATGGTTTTTGCGACTGCACTTGAAGAAACTTTCAAAGTTCTTGAAAAATCCGGATTGACTGACCTTCATGTCCTAAAGTAAGGATGGACTGTCATTTCTCTTTGCTTGTTTGAGCTGTTCCTTCCAAAATATGGACTTGGTCTTTTACCAAAGGGTGGCGACTTTGAACAATCTCAAATATAAAATATTGATAGCTTTTTGGTTACTACATGTTTTGGTTACTACATGTTTTGGTTACTACATGTTCATGTTTTGGTTACTACATGTTTTGGTTACTACATGTTTTGGTTACTACATGTTTTGGTTACTACATGTTTTGGTTACTACACATTACATATTTGTTATTTACATAGTTTTTATGTATTCAATATTATTCTACAATGTAGAAAATAATAAAAAAGAACTTGTTAGGAACCCCTCGACAACATCCGCTGAAAAGGCAGAGCGCGAAATTCAAAAATATATTTTTTAGAAATATTTAACTATCAAACATTCACACGTGCAATACACCAAATTAAAGCTTGGCTTCTTGTTAATCTACACATGGTGTCCGATTTCCAAAATGCACACCATATGATTATGTTAGGTCAGAGCCTAGTCACAAAAACACATACAGCCATTTTCCAGCCAAAGACAGGAGTCACAAAAAGCAGAAATAGAGATAAAATGAATCACTAACCTTTGATGATCTTCATCAGATGACACTCATAGGACTTCATGTTACACAATACATGTATATTTTGTTCGGTAAAGTTCATATTTATATCAATATTAGGAAGGTATTAACCTCTTGCGTCCACCCGACACGCAGGCGTCCCATCTAGACATCTGGAAATGCAAATGCGCTACGCTAAATGCTAATAGCACTCGTTAAAACTCAAACGTTCATTAAAACACACATGCAGGGTACTGAATTAAAGCTACACTCGTTGTGAATCCAGCCAACAAGTTAGATTTTTAAAATGCTTTTCGGTGAAAGCATGAGAAGCTATTATCTGATAGCATGCAACACCCCAAAAGACCCGCAGGGGACGTAAACAAAATAATTAGCATAGTCGGCGCTACACAAAACGCAGAAATAAAATAAAAAACATTCATTACCTTTGACGATCTTCTTTGTTGGCACTCCTAGATGTCCCATAAACATCACTATTGGGTCTTTTTTTCGATTAAATCGGTCCATATATAGCCTAGATATCGATCTATGAAGACTGTGTGAGCAAGGAAAAAACAGCGTTTTATAACGCAACGTCATTTTTTTAAATTAAAAAAGTCGACGATAAACTCTCACAAAACACTTCGAAATACTTTTGTAATGCAACTTTAGGTATTAGTAAACGTTAATAATCTATCAAATTGATCACGGGGCAATGTATATTCAATAGCTTCACGTCTTCAAATCATGTTCAGAAATTTCTACTCCAAAACATCCGGTCGGAGACCGGAAGAAATGGGCTGTCTCTTGTTCGTTTGACCAAGAAACAAAGCCTAGGCAATTGACAAGACTGGTGACATCGTGTGAAAGCTGTAGGAATTGCAACCTCGGCTCCAGGTAATGTGGTTTCCATTCAACAATACATTCAAGTGGCGCATTGATATATTTTCCAATTTTCAGTGATCAGATTTTCCTGCGCTTTTCAATGAAACGCACGTTCTGTTATAGTCACAGCCGTGATTTAACCAGTTTTAGAAACGTCTGAGTGTTTTCTATCCACACATACTAATCATATGCATATACTATATTCCTGGCATGATGGTGTGTATCAGACCATGAGACATCCCATCTGAGGTGAAAGGTGGCAGAGCTAGAGCGGTGTGTATCAGACCAGGAGACATCCCATCTGTGGTGAAAGGTGACAGAGCTAGAGCGGTGTGTATCAGACCAGGAGACATCCCATCTGTGGTGAAAGGTGACAGAGCTAGAGCGGTGTGTATCAGACCATGAGACATCCCATCTGTGGTGAAAGGTGGCAGAGCTAGAGCGGTGTGTATCAGACCGTGGTTCCCAAACTTATTATAGTCCCGACCCCTTCAAACATTCAACCTCCAACTGTACCCCCTCTAGCACCAGGTCAGCGCACTCTCAAATGTTGTTTTTTGCCATCATTGTAAGCCTGCCACACACACACACTATACAATACATTTATTAAACATAAGAATGAGTGTGAATTTTTGTCACAACCCGGTTCTTGGGAAGTGACAAAGAGCTCTTATAGGACCAGGGCACAAATAATCAGTGGGATTTGCCAAGGCAGGATACTCTGAGCGAAGCCTAATCCAGAAATCTGGCAGGGCTTCTGATTAAATTCTATTTTCACAGAACCACTTGTTGCAATTTTGATGAGGCTCTCTTGTTCAGATATCGGTAAGTGGACTGGGCATGAAATGGATAACGAATCCAGTTGTTTGTGTCATCCGTTTCGGGAAAGTACCTGCATAATTGCACACACAACTCACTGAGGTGCTTCGCTATATCACATTTGACATTGTCCGTAAGCTTGAGTTCATTTGCACACAAAATATCA
The DNA here is from genome assembly GCF_034236695.1 of Oncorhynchus nerka. NCBI lineage: Eukaryota > Metazoa > Chordata > Actinopteri > Salmoniformes > Salmonidae > Oncorhynchus > Oncorhynchus nerka. The sequence goes on from NC_088405.1 coordinate 102,956,902, forward strand.
TACAATGATGGAAAGACCTGTGTGTTGTCCTTGTTAATGCAGACAGAGAAGAGCTCCAACTTCTTAATCATAGCCTCAATTTTGTCAAGCACATTGAATATGGTTGTGGAGAGTCCCTGTAATCCTAGATTCAGATCATTCAGGCGAGAAAAAACATCACCCAGATAGACCAGTCGTGTGAGAAACTCGTCATCATGCAAGCGGACAGACAAGTGAAAGTCAGTAAAGAAAACTTTAACTATTCATGAAAATCGCAAATGAAATGAAATAAATATATTAGCTCTCAAGCTTAGCCTTTTGTTAACAACACTGATTCTCAGATTTTCAAAATATTATTTTGAACCATAGCTAAACAAGCATTTGTGTAAGAGTATTGATAGCCTAGCATAGCATTAAGCCTAGCATAGCATTAAGCCTAGCATAGCATTAAGCCTAGCATAGCATTAAGCCTAGCATAGCATTAAGCCTAGCATTCAGCATGACATTTCTGGCATAATTAATTTTCCAGAAGAAAAAGAAACGCACACCTATTAAGACAAGGTGCTGGCTAGCGGAGTAGAAACTTGAAAATAAAAGAGAGCCGCACACTCTAGGAGCTCAGATGCAAAAATGTAATTAATTTTCCAGACACAGAAAGAGCTCATCCCTGGTTGACCCTGATGAATATTTTGTTTTCTTGATATCTGGCCGGTCAGGACATTTTTGAAAGCTTACCGACAAATGTTCTGTTCCATCAGCCTGTCGGGATCTTTTTTTAAGTTTACAGACAAATGTTCATTTTGGGAAATGTTTTATCCGAATGTACTTTACTTGCATAAAAAGGTTGGATGGAAACCTGGTTACTGAGGATTCTGATGAAAGGATTCTAGTCCAGTCCTCTTCTGGCTGTGCCGGGTAGAGATTATAACAGAACATGGCCAAGATGTTCAAATGTTCATAAATGACCAGCATGGTCAAATAATAATAATCACAGTAGTTGTCGAGGGTGCAGCAAGTCAGCACCTCAGGAGTAAATGTCAGTTGGCTTTTCATAGCCGATCATTCAGAGTATCTCTACCGCTCCTGCTGTCTCTAGAGAGTTGAAAACAGCAGGTCTGGGACAGGTAGCACGTCCGGTGAACAGGTCAGGGTTCCATAGCCGCAGGCAGAACAGTTGAAACTGGAGCAGCAGCATGGCCAAGTGGACTGGAGACAGCAAGGAGTCATCATGCTGGGTAGTCCTGGGGCATGGTCCTAGGCTCAGGGCCACCGGGAGGGGAGGGAAAGAATTAGAGGGAACATACTTAAAAGTCCTAGGGCTCAGGTCCTCCGAGAGAGAGAAAGAAAGAGAGAAAGATAAAATTAGAGAGAACATACTTAAATTCACACAGGACACCGGATAAGACAGGAGAAGGACTCCAGATATAACAAACTGACCCTAGCCCCCCGACACATAAACTACTGCAGCATAAATACTGGAGGCTGAGACAGGAGGGGTCAGGAGACACTGTGGCCCCATCCGATGATACCTCAGCACAGGGCCAAATAGGAAGGATATAACGCCACCCACTTTGCCAAAGCACAGCCCCCACACCACTAGAGGGATATCTTCAACCACCAACATATCTGGAGCCAACCCAGACAGGAAGATCTCGTCAGTGACTCAACCCACTCGAGTGACGCACCCCTCCTAGGGACGGCATGAAAGAGCACCAGTAAGCCAGTGACTCAACCCCTGTAATAGGGTTAGAGGCAGAGAATCCAAGTGGAGAGAGGGGAACTGGCCAGGCAGAGACAGAAGGGCGGTTCGTTGCTCCAGAGCCTTTCCGTTCATCTTCACACTCCTGGGCCAGACTACACTCAATCATATGACCCACTGAAGAGATGAGTCTTCAGTAAAGACTTAAAGGTTGAGACCGAGTCTGCGTCTCTCACATGGGTAGGCAGACCATTCCATAAAAATGGAGCTCTATAGGAGAAAGCCCTGCCTCCAGCTGTTTGCTTAGAAATTCTAGGGACAATTAGGAGGCCTGCGTCTTGTGACCGTAGCGTACGTGTAGGTATGTACGGCAGGACCAAATCAGAGAGATAGGTAGGAGCAAGCCCATGTAATGCTTTGTAAAACCTTGAAATCAGCCCTTGCCTTAACAGGAAGCCAGTGTAGAGAGGCTAGCACTGGAGAAATATGATCACATTTTTTGGTTCTAGTCAGGATCCTAGCAGCCATATTTAGCACTAACTGAAGTTTATTTAGTGCTTTATCCGCGTAGCCAGAAAGTAGGGCATTGCAGTAGTCTAACCTAGAAGTAACAAAAGCATGGATTAATCTTTCTGCATCATTTTTGGACAGAAAGTTTCTGATTTTTGCAATGTTACGTAGATGGAAACAATCTGTCCTTGAAACAGTCTTGATATGTTCGTCAAAAGAGAGATCAGGGTCCAGAGTAACGCCGAGGTCCTTCACAGTTTTATTTGAGACGACTGTACAACCATCAAGATTAATTGTCAGATCCAACAGAAGAACTCTTTGTTTCTTGGGACCTAGAACAAGCATCTCTGTTTTGTCCGAGTTTAAAAGTAGAAAGTTTGCAGCCATCCACTTCCTTATGTCTGAAACACAGGTTTCTAGCAAGGGCAATTTTGGGGCTTCACCATGTTTCATTGAAACGTACAGCTGTGTGTCATCCGCATAGCAGTGAAAGTTAATATTATGTTTTCGAATGACATCCCCAAGAGGTAAAATATATAGTGAAAACAATAGTGGTCCTAAAACGGAACCTTGAGGAACACCGAAATTTACAGTTGACTAGTCAGAGGACAAACCGTTCACAGAGACAAACTGATATCTTTCCGACAGATAAGATCTAAAACAGGCCAGAACTTGTCCGTGTAGACCAATTTGGCGTTCTAATCTCTCCAAAAGAATGTGGTGATCGATGGTATCAAAAGCAGCACTAAGGTCTAGGAGCACAAGGACAGATGCAGAGCTTCGGTCTGACGCCATTAAAAGGTCATTTATCACCTTGACAAGTGCAGTCTAAGTGTAATGATGGGGTCTAAAACCATACTGAAGCATTTCATATACATTGTTTGTCTTCGGGAAGGCATTGAGTTGCTGCGCAACAGCTTTTTCTAAAATTTTAGTGAGTGCCACTTTTAGTGAGTTTGGTACACATCCGGTGGATAGAGAGCCGTTTATTATGTTCAACATAGGAGGGCCAAGCACAGGAAGCAGCTCTTTCAGTAGTTTAGTTGGAATAGGGTCCAGTATGCCGCTTGAAGGTTTAGAGGCCATGATTATTTTCATCATTGTGTGAAGAGATATAAAACACTTGAGTGTCTCTCTTGATCCTAGGTCCTGGCAGAGTTGTGCAGATTCAGGACAACTGAGCTTCGAAGGAATATGCAGATTTAAAGAGGAGCCCGTAATTTGCTCTCTAATAATCATGATCTTTTCCTCAAAGAAGTTCAGGAATTTATTACTGCTGAAGTGAAAGCCATCCTCACTTGGGGAATGCTGCTTTTTAGTTAGCTTTGCGACAGTATCAAAAATCAATTTTGGATTGTTCTTATTTTCCTCAATTAAGTTGGAAAAATAGGATGATCGAGCAGCAGTAAGGGCTCTTCGATACTGCACGGTACTGTCTTTCCAAGCTAGTCGGAAGACTTTCAGTTTGGTGTGGCACCAATTTTCTGGAATCTTGCGTCATAGCTCAGGTATTTTCTGTATACCAGGGAGCTAGTTTCTTATGACAAATGTTTTTAGTTTTTAGGGGTGCAACTGCATCTAGGGTATTGTGCAAGATTAAATTGAGTTCCTCAGTTAGGTGGTTAACTGATTTTTGTCCTCTGACGTCCTTGGGTAGGCAGAGGGAGTCTGGAAGGGCATCAAGGAATCTTTGTGTTGTCTGTGAATTTATAGCACGACTTTTGATGCTCCTTGGTTGGGGTCTGAGCAGATTATTTGTTGTGATTGCAAACGTAAGAAAATGGTGGTCCGATAGTCCAGGATTATGAGGAACATATTAAGATCCACAACATTTATTCCATGGGACAAAACTAGGTCCAGAGTATGACTGTGACAGTGAGTAGGTCCAGAGACATGTTGGACAAAACCCACTGAGTCGATGACGGCTCCGAAATCCTTTTGGAGTGGGTCTGTGGACTTTTCCATGTGAATATTAAAGTCACCAAAAATGTGAATATTATCTGCTATGACTACAAGGTCCGATAGGAATTCAGGGAACTCAGTGAGAAACGCTGTATATGGCCCAGGAGGCCTGTAAACAGTAGCTATAAAAAGTGATTGAGTAGGCTGCATACATTTCATGACTAGAAGCTCAAAAGACGAAAACGTCATTTTTTTTGTGTAAATTGAAATATGCTATCGTAAATGTTAGCAACACCTCCGCCTTTGCGGGATGGGCAGGGGATATGGTCACTAGTGTAACCAGGAGGAGAGGCCTCATTTAACACAGTAAATTCATCAGGCTTAAGCCATGTTTCAGTCAGGCCAATCACATCAAGATTATGATCAGTGATTAGTTCATTGACTATAACTGCCTTTGAAGTGAGGGATCTAACATTAAGTAGCTCTATTTTGAGATGTGCAATATCACAATCTCTTTCAATAATGACAGGGATGGAGGAGGTCTTTATCCTAGTGAGATTGCTAAGGCGAACACCGCCATGTTTAGTTTTGCCCAACCCAGGTCGAGGCACAGACACGGTCTCAATGGGGATAGCTGAGCTGACTACACTGACTGTGCTAGTGGCAGACTCCACTAAGCTGGCAGGCTGGCTAACAGCCTGCTGCCTGGCCTGCACCCTATTTCAATGTGGAGCTAGAGGAGTTAGAGCCCTGTCTATGTTGGTAGATAAGATGAGAGCACCCCTCCAGCTAGGATGGAGTCCGTCACTCCTCAGCAGGCCAGGCTTGGTCCTGTTTGTGGGTGAGTCCCAGAAAGAGGGCCAATTATCTACAAATTCTATATTTTTAGAGGGACAGAAAACAGTTTTCAACCAGTGATTGAGTTGTGAGACTCTGCTGTAGAGCTCATCACTCCCCCTAACTGGGAGGGGGCCAGAGGATGAAGTACCTGAGGTGGTAGGTGTGGTGAAGATCTCTGATGAAGTACCTGATGTGGTAGGTGTGGTGAAGATCTCTGATGAAGTACCTGATGTGGCAGGTGTGGTGAAGATCTCTGATGAAGTACCTGATGTGGCAGGTATGGTGAAGTTCTCTGAAGTATGTGAGGTCGCAGGTGTGGTGAAGATCTCTGATGAAGTACCTGATGTGGCAGGTGTGGTGAAGATCTCTGAAGTATGTGAGGTCGCAGGTGTGGTGAAGATCTCTGATGAAGTACCTGATGTGGCAGGTGTGGTGAAGATCTCTGAAGTATGTGAGGTCGCAGGTGTGGTGAAGATCTCTGATGAAGTACCTGATGTGGCAGGTGTGGTGAAGATCTCTGAAGTATGTGAGGTCGCAGGTGTGGTGAAGATCTCTGAAGTATGTGAGGTCGCAGGTGTGGTGAAGATCTCTGATGAAGTACCTGATGTGGCAGGTATGGTGAAGTTCTCTGAAGTATGTGAGGTCGCAGGTGTGGTGAAAATCAATGATCAAGATAACAATTAATCTGGTCCAGTAGGAGTGACATTTTTGGAGAAATTGGACCCCTGCCTTTAGGTTGACCCATATGTGGTTTTGGGTGAAGAAGGAGTTGGGTACTGTTCAATCAGTGAAAGTGGACTTGTATTTTTTCTTCCGCCCAGAGGGAGCGGGCGCTACGTGCCACGCGACTGGGGAGAAGACCTGTTACTTGCTTTGCTCTCAGGAAGCTAAGCAGGGTTGGTCCTGGTCAGTCCCTGGATGGGAGACCAGATGCTGCTGGAAGTGGTGTTGGAGGGCCAGTAGGAGGCACTCTTTCCTCTGGTCTAAAAAATATCCCAATGCCCGAGGGCAGTGATTGGGGACACTGCCCTGTGTAGGGTGCCGTCTTTCGGATGGGACGTTAAACAGGTGTCCTGGCTCTCTGCGGTCATTAAAGCTCCCATGGCACTAATCGTAAGAGTAGGGGTGTTAACCCCGGTGTCCTGGCTAAATTCCCAATCTGGCCATTAAACCATCACGGTCTCCTAATAATCCCCAGTTTACAATTGGCTCATTCATCCTCCTCCTCCTCTCTCCTGTAACTATTCCCCAGGTTGTTGCTGCAAATGAGAATGTGTTCTCAGTCAATTTACCTGGTAAAATAACAGATCAATAAACAGGGCAGAAGGGTGGAGATGGATCAACTAAAGTTGAAGATTCCCTGTGTCTGTGACGTCTGCCTTCTGGTGCGACTCAGGCCCGGTGGCGAGCATGGTGAAACAGCAGAGTCACTGTCTTTAAAAATGTAAATAAAAAGCAACACAATAAAATAACAATAACAAGGCTATTGTTAGGATATATCCGTTTTCCTGAAATATCCTAGATCTCTCTTTCTTGTTCCGAACCCACTACCTTGTTTCAGGTGCCAAGCTTATGGTGATGTTGCAACAGTGTGTCGGAGGGAGATTCCTAAATGTGAGAAGTTTCCAGGAGGGCATGAGACAAAGGAATGTGTAGTTTTGGCAAAAGAAGCGGAATGTGTTAACTGTAAGGGTGCCCATGTTGCTGGGGTGTGGTGAGAGAGAGACAGGTTGAGGTTGCCAGTGTCAGAGTAGTACAGAGGGTTTTGTATGCTGAGGCAGTGAAGAAAGTAGAGGAAGGGTGAGGGATCCTAAGAGGCTCCCAGTGAATAGTAGACCTTTTGCATTCATTGCCATGGTTATCAACTGTACCGCAGAAATGGAATATCAATCACAGAAAATAGTTTTGTGGTGACAGCTGCAGAGAAGTACTTGGGTTTATGGCATTTTACTGCAGAGGAGTGACAGGGAGTGTTGAATTGTAGTGTACAGTCGTCCCAGGCTGTTGGCCTGGTGGTGAAGGGTCAGAAAGGGTCAAAGTAGTGGAATGGGGTGGTGTTTTTTCAAATGTATTTATAAGTGAAGGGTTAGTTGGCAGGGTAATTGTTTTCCTTTTTATTTTGTTTCACGGTGTACTGATTTACACTCCAGTGGAAGAAGAAGAAGAAATAAAGGAGACATTGCCCTCTGCTGGGAGCCTTTAACCATAGACTGTAAAAATAACCTTGTAACCCCGCCTCTCACTGGTCACATGAGACTCTAAGGCTGTAGCCTGTCCTATCGACAGTTTGGAACAACTTTGGAAAACTGAGATTTATTACCACGTAAACACCTATTTTTCACCAAATGAAACTATGTAGAGGACTTAATTTCGGACAGTATGCAGAAATCACATTTGGGAGTAGCTGGGACGGTTTTCGAGTCCAGCGGTTGAAGAAAAGCGATCATCAGACGAAGTTTCTGTAGGGGAAAAAAGTTGAGTGCAACTCGTCTGTCTGAGGTTTGTGGGACGGGCCGTCTGGCTGGCTGGATGCGTGTTTTCAGCGCCGAGGAGTTTGGAAATTCACGAAGGAAACTAACATAACTATTTCATTTGATGGTGCAGGATTATAATGTTTTGACAGTTTATTAAATAACGAATTACACAAAACACTATAAGAACTTTCAAAATTAAAATCCACAAAAACAAATTAAACTACAAAGAATATCCGTTCTTTGTAGTCAGTTTAGGGGGTCGTCTTCCATTTAACTCTGAACCATTTCTCGTTTTGGAATCATTCGTTATCATTCATAATTAACTGTTCAGTTGTTTTAATTGGACGCATCACCTCTGGAAGGCAACATGGACGCGCGACAGGGTCAGTGCGCGCCCCCGGTGGGGCAGCAGATCGTGCACGTCCGCGGGGACTCCCAGACGGATCTGGAGGCTCTGTTTAACTCCGTGATGAACCCTAAAACCTCCGCCCTGCCCCCCTCCTCTCTGCCTATGAGGATGAGGAAACTTCCAGACTCCTTCTTCAGACAGCCGGATCCCCGATCACACTCCAGACAGGTAGGTAACCCGCCTCACACACGCACACACACTCCAGACAGGTAGGTAACCCGCCTCACACACGCACACACACTCCAGACGTGGTAGGTAACACACTATTATGGTATGTATCCAAACAAGAGATGGCTACTAGAGGGCTGCTGCTAGAGGGCTGCTGCTAGAGGAGTAGCTGCTAGAGGAGTAGCTGCTACTAGAGGGCTGCTGCTAGAGGGCTGCTGCTAGAGGGCTGCTACTAGAGGGCTGCTGCTAGAGGGCTGCTGCTAGAGGGCTGCTGCTAGAGGGCTGCTACTAGAGGAGTAGCTGCTACTAGAGGGCTGCTACTAGAGGGCTGCTACTAGAGGGCTGCTGCTAGAGGGCTGCTGCTACTAGAGGGCTGCTACTAGAGGGCTGCTGCTAGAGGCTACGCACAGTTAGGAGGATATGAGGTGTTCAGAGGCTTCAGTGCAGGACAGGCTCATCATGGATGGATGGTGTTGGAGAACAGCCCAACTTTTCCACTGAGGACAGGATTTGATTTGGAAGACAAACAACTAAAGAGCTAAGAATGAGTTTGTTCCCAGCAAGGATTAAAATCACATTGATGTGATTTTTTTTGATTGTTTATGTGATTGACTACATTCAGTAATGAGGGCAACTTTAGTTTTAGAAGTGGGTGGGAGGGTAACCAGACAGGGGGTCTTGGTGTCCTCCCCCACAATTTCTTTGGTATCTGAAGCACATTTCCTGCATTTCGCATTTCTATACAATCCATTATGACCCATGGCTCTTCTAGCTGTCTCTATTTAGAACAAACAAAAGTAAGCAAAAACGCCCACAATCATCAAACTAGGTAAGAGTTCGTTATTAAATATGTTTACGTGATTGATAAGACTGAACTAGATCAAAGGAAAGTAATAATCAATATTGTGTCGTACATTTAATCAATAGCCTAACATGTGAACAGCTCTTTAAAAAGTACAAAGATCTTTTATTGTTTGTCTTTATTAAGACATCCTCTATCAAATTTCAGCCAACCACCTGCATGCCCCGCCCCCACCAGTCTAGTCAACCACCTGCATGCCCCGCCCCCACCAGTCTAGTCAACCACCTGCATGCCCCGCCCCCACCAGTCTAGTCAATACCTACATTCCCTCCCGACCCCCACCAGTCTAGTCAATACCCCCACCAGTCTAGTCAATACCTGCATGCCCCGCCCCCACCAGTCTAGTCAATACCTGCATGCCCCGCCCCCACCAGTCTAGTCAACCACCTGCATGCCCCGCCCCCACCAGTCTAGTCAACCACCTGCATGCCCCGCCCCCACCAGTCTAGTCAACCACCTGCATGCCCCGCCCCCACCAGTCTGGTCAATACCTGCATGCCCCGCCCCCACCAGTCTAGTCAACCACCTGCATGCCCCGCCCCCACCAGTCTAGTCAACCACCTGCATGCCCCGCCCCCACCAGTCTAGTCAACCACCTGCATGACCCGCCCCCACCAGTCTAGTCAATACCTACATTCCCCCGACCCCCACCAGTCTAGTCAATACCTACATTCTCTCCCCGACCCCCACCAGTCTAGTCAATACCTACATTCTCTCCCCGACCCCCACCAGTCTAGTCAATACCTACATTCTCTCCCCGACCCCCACCAGTCTAGTCAATAACTACATTCTCTCCCCGACCCCCACCAGTCTAGTCAATACCTACATGCCCTCCCGACCCGCACCAGTCCAGTCAATACCTCAACTCCCTCCCCCACCAGTCTAGTCAATAACTCAACTCCCTCCCCCACCAGTCTAGTCAATACCTACATTCTCTCCCGACCCCCACCAGTCTAGTCAATGACTACATTCTCTCCCCGACCCCCACCAGTCTAGTCAATAACTACATTCTCTCCCCGACCCCCACCAGTCTAGTCAATACCTACATTCTCTCCCCGACCCCCACCAGTCTAGTCAATACTTACATTCTCTCCCCGACCCCCACCAGTCTAGTCAATACCTACATTCTCTCCCCGACCCCCACCAGTCTAGTCAATACCTGCATGCCCCGCCCCCACCAGTCTAGTCAACCACCTGCATGCCCCGCCCCCACCAGTCTAGTCAATACCTGCATGCCCCGCCCCCACCAGTCTAGTCAACCACCTGCATGCCCCGCCCCACCAGTCTAGTCAACCACCTGCATGCCCCGCCCCCACCAGTCTAGTCAACCACCTGCATGCCCCGCCCCCACCAGTCTAGTCAACCACCTGCATGCCCCGCCCCCACCAGTCTAGTCAACCACCTGCATGCCCCGCCCCCACCAGTCTAGTCAACCACCTGCATGCTGGCCCCCACCAGTCTAGTCAATACCTACATTCCCTCCCCGACCCCCACCAGTCTAGTCAATACCTACATTCTCTCCCGGCCCCCACCAGTCTAGTCAATACCTACATTCTCTCCCCACCAGTCCAGTCAATACCTACATTCCCTCCCCGACCCCCACCAGTCTAGCCAATACCTACATTCTCTCCCCCGACCCCCACCAGTCTAGTCAATACCTACATTCTCCCCCGGCCCCCACCAGTCTAGTCAATATCTACATTCTCTCCCCGACCCCACCAGTCTAGTCAATACCTACATTCCCTCCCGACCCCCACCAGTCTAGTCAATAACTACATTCTCTCCCGACCCCCACCAGTCTAGTCAATACCTACATTCCCTCCCCGACCCCCACCAGTCTAGTCAATAACTACATTCTCTCCCCGACCCCACCAGTCTAGTCAATACCTACATGCCCTCCCGACCCACACCAGTCCAGTCAATACCTCAACTCCCTCCCCACCAGTCTAGTCAATACCTACATTCTCTCCCCGACCCCCACCAGTCTAGTCAATACCTACATTCTCTCCCCGACCCCCACCAGTCTAGTCAATACCTACATTCTCTCCCCGACCCCCACCCGTCTAGTCAATACCTACATTCTCTCCCGACCCCCACCAGTCTAGTCAATACCTACATTCTCTCCCCCGACCCCCACCAGTCCAGTCAATACCTACATTCTCTCCCGACCCCCACCAGTCCAGTCAATACCTACATTCTCTCCCGACCCGCACCAGTCCAGTCAATACCTACATTCTCTCCCGACCCGCACCAGTCCAGTCAATAACTAAAATCTCTCCCGGGCCCCACCAGTCCAGTAGATACCTACATTCTCTCTCCGACCCCCACCAGTCTAGTCAATAACTAAATTCTCTCCCGCCCCCACCAGTCAAGTCAATACCTACATTCCCTCCCCGACCCCACCAGTCTAGTCAATACCTCAACTCCCTCCCCCACCAGTCTAGTCAATACCTACATTCTCTCTCCGACCCGCACCAGTCCAGTCAATACCTACATTCTCTCTCCGACCCCCACCAGTCTAGTCAATACCTACATTCTCTCCCCGACCCCCACCAGTCTAGTCAATACCTACATTCCTCCCCGACCCCCACCAGTCTAGTCAATAACTACATTCTCTCCCGACCCCCACCAGTCTAGTCAATACCTACATGCCCTCCCGACCCACACCAGTCCAGTCAATACCTCAACTCCCTCCCCCACCAGTCTAGTCAATACCTACATTCTCTCCCCCCGACCCCCACCAGTCTAGTCAATACCTACATTCTCTCCCCGACCCCCACCAGTCTAGTCAATACCTACATTCTCTCCCGACCCCCACCCGTCTAGTCAATACCTACATTCTCTCCCCGACCCCCACCAGTCCAGTCAATACCTACATTCTCTCCCCGACCCCCACCAGTCCAGTCAATACCTACATTCTCTCCCGACCCGCACCAGTCCAGTCAATACCTACATTCTCTCCCCCGACCCGCACCAGTCCAGTCAATAACTAAAATCTCTCCCGGGCCCCACCAGTCCAGTAGATACCTACATTCTCTCTCCGACCCCCACCAGTCTAGTCAATAACTAAATTCTCTCCCGGCCCCCACCAGTCAAGTCAATACCTACATTCCCTCCCCGACCCCCACCAGTCTAGTCAATACCTCAACTCCCTCCCCCACCAGTCTAGTCAATACCTACATTCTCTCTCCGACCCGCACCAGTCCAGTCAATACCTACATTCTCTCTCCGACCCCCACCAGTCTAGTCAATACCTACATTCTCTCCCCGACCCCACCAGTCTAGTCAATACCTACATTCCCTCCCCGACCCCCACCAGTCTAGTCAATAACTACATTCTCTCCCGACCCCCACCAGTCTAGTCAATACCTACATGCCCTCCCGACCCACACCAGTCCAGTCAATACCTCAACTCCCTCCCCCACCAGTCTAGTCAATACCTACATTCTCTCCCCCGACCCCCACCAGTCTAGTCAATACCTACATTCTCTCCCCGACCCCCACCAGTCTAGTCAATACCTACATTCTCTCCCCCGACCCCCACCCGTCTAGTCAATACCTACATTCTCTCCCGACCCCCACCAGTCTAGTCAATACCTACATTCTCTCCCCGACCCCCACCAGTCCAGTCAATACCTACATTCTCTCCCCCGACCCCCACCAGTCCAGTCAATACCTACATTCTCTCCCCGACCCGCACCAGTCCAGTCAATACCTACATTCTCTCCCCGACCCGCACCAGTCCAGTCAATAACTAAAATCTCTCCCCGGGCCCCACCAGTCCAGTAGATACCTACATTCTCTCTCCGACCCCCACCAGTCTAGTCAATAACTAAATTCTCTCCCGGCCCCCACCAGTCAAGTCAATAACTCAATTCTCTCCCCGACCCCCACCAGTCTAGTCAATACCTCAACTCCCTCCCTGACCAGTCTAGTCAATACCTCAACTCCCTCCCTGACCAGTCTAGTCAATACCTCAACTCCCTCCCTGACCAGTCTAGTCAATACCTCAACTCCATCCCTGACCAGTCTAGTCAATACCTCAACTCCATCCCTGACCAGTCTAGTCAATACCTCAACTCCCTCCCTGACCAGTCTAGTCAATACCTCAACTCCCTCCCTGACCAGTCTAGTCAATACCTCAACTCCCTCCCTGACCAGTCTAGTCAATACCTCAACTCCATCCCTGACCAGTCTAGTCAATACCTCAACTCCCTCCCTGACCAGTCTAGTCAATACCTCAACTCCCTCCCTGACCAGTCTAGTCAATACCTCAACTCCATCCCTGACCAGTCTAGTCAATACCTCAACTCCCTCCCTGACCAGTCTAGTCAATACCTCAACTCCATCCCTGAACAGTCTAGTCAATACCTCAACTCCATCCCTGACCAGTCTAGTCAATACCTCAACTCCCTCCCTGACCAGTCTAGTCAATACCTCAACTCCCTCCTGACCAGTCTAGTCAATACCTCAACTCCCTCCCTGACCAGTCTAGTCAATACCTCAACTCCATCCCTGACCAGTCTAGTCAATACCTCAACTCCCTCCCTGACCAGTCTAGTCAATACCTCAACTCCCTCCCTGACCAGTCTAGTCAATACCTCAACTCCCTCCCTGACCAGTCTAGTCAATACCTCAACTCCCTCCCTGACCAGTCTAGTCAATACCTCAACTCCCTCCCTGACCAGTCTAGTCAATACCTCAACTCCATCCCTGACCAGTCTAGTCAATAACTCAACTCCCTCCCTGACCAGTCTAGTCAATACCTCAACTCCCTCCCTGACCAGTCTAGTCAATACCTCAACTCCTCCCGACCAGTCTAGTCAATACCTCAACTCCCTCCCCACCAGTCTAGTCAATACCGCAACTCCTCCCCCGACCAGTCTAGTCAATACCTCAACTCCCTCCCTGACCAGTCTAGTCAATACCTCAACTCCCTCCCTGACCAGTCTAGTCAATACCTCAACTCCCTCCCCACCAGTCTAGTCAATACCTCAACTCCCTCCCTGACCAGTCTAGTCAATACCTCAACTCCCTCCCTGACCAGTCTAGTCAATACCTCAACTCCCTCCCTGACCAGTCTAGTCAATACCTCAACTCCCTCCCTGACCAGTCTAGTCAATACCTCAACTCCATCCCTGACCAGTCTAGTCAATAACTCAACTCCTCCCTGACCAGTCTAGTCAATACCTCAACTCCCTCCCCCACCAGTCTAGTCAATACCGCAACTCCCTCCCCGACCCCCACCAGTCTAGTCAATACCGCAACTCCCTCCCTGACCAGTCTAGTCAATACCTCAACTCCCTCCCTGACCAGTCTAGTCAATACCTCAACTCCCTCCCTGACCAGTCTAGTCAATACCTCAACTCCTCCCTGACCAGTCTAGTCAATACCTCAACTCCCTCCTGACCAGTCTAGTCAATACCTCAACTCCCTCCCTGACCAGTCTAGTCAATACCTCAACTCCCTCCCTGACCAGTCTAGTCAATACCTCAACTCCATCCCTGAACAGTCTAGTCAATACCTCAACTCCATCCCTGACCAGTCTAGTCAATACCTCAACTCCCCCCTGACCAGTCTAGTCAATACCTCAACTCCCTCCCTGACCAGTCTAGTCAATACCTCAACTCCATCCCTGACCAGTCTAGTCAATACCTCAACTCCCTCCCTGACCAGTCTAGTCAATACCTCAACTCCTCCCTGACCAGTCTAGTCAATACCTCAACTCCCTCCCTGACCAGTCTAGTCAATACCTCAACTCCCTCCCTGACCAGTCTAGTCAATACCTCAACTCCCTCCCTGACCAGTCTAGTCAATACCTCAACTCCCTCCCTGACCAGTCTAGTCAATAACTCAACTCCCTCCCTGACCAGTCTAGTCAATACCTCAACTCCCTCCCGACCAGTCTAGTCAATACCTCAACTCCCTCCCCCACCAGTCTAGTCAATACCCGCAACTCCCTCCCGACCAGTCTAGTCAATACCTCAACTCCCTCCCTGACCAGTCTAGTCAATACCTCAACTCCCTCCCTGACCAGTCTAGTCAATACCTCAACTCCCTCCCCCACCAGTCTAGTCAATACCTCAACTCCCTCCCTGACCAGTCTAGTCAATACCTCAACTCCCTCCCTGACCAGTCTAGTCAATACCTCAACTCCCTCCCTGACCAGTCTAGTCAATACCTCAACTCCTCCCTGACCAGTCTAGTCAATACCTCAACTCCATCCCTGACCAGTCTAGTCAATAACTCAACTCCCTCCCTGACCAGTCTAGTCAATACCTCAACTCCCTCCCCCACCAGTCTAGTCAATACCGCAACTCCCTCCCCGACCCCCACCAGTCTAGTCAATACCGCAACTCCCTCCCTGACCAGTCTAGTCAATACCTCAACTCCCTCCCTGACCAGTCTAGTCAATACCTCAACTCCCTCCCTGACCAGTCTAGTCAATACCTCAACTCCTCCCTGACCAGTCTAGTCAATACCTCAACTCCCTCCCTGACCAGTCTAGTCAATACCTCAACTCCCTCCCTGACCAGTCTAGTCAATACCTCAACTCCCTCCCTGACCAGTCTAGTCAATACCTCAACTCCATCCCTGACCAGTCTAGTCAATACCTCAACTCCATCCCTGACCAGTCTAGTCAATACCTCAACTCCCTCCCTGACCAGTCTAGTCAATACCTCAACTCCATCCCTGAACAGTCTAGTCAATACCTCAACTCCATCCCTGACCAGTCTAGTCAATACCTCAACTCCCTCCCTGACCAGTCTAGTCAATACCTCAACTCCCTCCCTGACCAGTCTAGTCAATACCTCAACTCCCTCCCTGACCAGTCTAGTCAATACCTCAACTCCCTCCCTGACCAGTCTAGTCAATACCTCAACTCCCTCCCTGACCAGTCTAGTCAATACCTCAACTCCCTCCCTGACCAGTCTAGTCAATACCTCAACTCCATCCCTGACCAGTCTAGTCAATACCTCAACTCCATCCCTGACCAGTCTAGTCAATACCTCAACTCCCTCCCTGACCAGTCTAGTCAATACCTCAACTCCCTCCCTGACCAGTCTAGTCAATACCTCAACTCCATCCCTGACCAGTCTAGTCAATACCTCAACTCCCTCCCTGACCAGTCTAGTCAATACCTCAACTCCCTCCCTGACCAGTCTAGTCAATACCTCAACTCCATCCCTGACCAGTCTAGTCAATACCTCAACTCCCTCCCTGACCAGTCTAGTCAATACCTCAACTCCATCCCTGAACAGTCTAGTCAATACCTCAACTCCATCCCTGACCAGTCTAGTCAATACCTCAACTCCATCCCTGACCAGTCTAGTCAATACCTCAACTCCCTCCCTGACCAGTCTAGTCAATACCTCAACTCCCTCCCTGACCAGTCTAGTCAATACCTCAACTCCCTCCTGACCAGTCTAGTCAATACCTCAACTCCATCCCTGACCAGTCTAGTCAATACCTCAACTCCCTCCCTGACCAGTCTAGTCAATACCTCAACTCCCTCCCTGACCAGTCTAGTCAATACCTCAACTCCCTCCCTGACCAGTCTAGTCAATACCTCAACTCCATCCCTGACCAGTCTAGTCAATAACTCAACTCCCTCCCTGACCAGTCTAGTCAATACCTCAACTCCCTCCCTGACCAGTCTAGTCAATACCTCAACTCCCTCCCCGACCAGTCTAGTCAATACCTCAACTCCCTCCCCCACCAGTCTAGTCAATACCGCAACTCCCTCCCCGACCAGTCTAGTCAATACCTCAACTCCCTCCCTGACCAGTCTAGTCAATACCTCAACTCCCTCCCTGACCAGTCTAGTCAATACCTCAACTCCCTCCCCCCACCAGTCTAGTCAATACCTCAACTCCCTCCCCACCAGTCTAGTCAATACCGCAACTCCCTCCCCGACCCCCACCAGTCTAGTCAATACCGCAACTCCCTCCCTGACCAGTCTAGTCAATACCTCAACTCCCTCCCTGACCAGTCTAGTCAATACCTCAACTCCCTCCCTGACCAGTCTAGTCAATACCTCAACTCCCTCCCTGACCAGTCTAGTCAATACCTCAACTCCCTCCCCCACCAGTCTAGTCAATACCTCAACTCCCTCCCCCACCAGTCTAGTCAATACCTCAACTCCCTCCCTGACCAGTCTAGTCAATACCTCAACTCCCTCCCCCACCAGTCTAGTCAATACCGCAACTCCCTCCCCGACCCCCACCAGTCTAGTCAATACCGCAACTCCCTCCCTGACCCCCACCAGTCTAGTCAATACCTCAACTCCCTCCCCCGACCAGTCTAGTCAATACCTCAACTCCCTCCCCCACCAGTCTAGTCAATACCTCAACTCCCTCCCCGACCAGTCTAGTCAATACCTCAACTCCCTCCCCGACCAGTCTAGTCAATACCGCAACTCCCTCCCCACCAGTCTAGTCAATACCGCAACTCCCTCCCCCACCAGTCTAGTCAATACCGCAACTCCCTCCCCGACCCCCACCAGTCTAGTCAATACCTCAACTCCCTCCCCACCAGTCTAGTCAATACCTCAACTCCTCCCCGACCCCCACCAGTCTAGTCAATACCTCAACTCCCTCCCGACCCCCACCAGTCTAGTCAATACCTCAACTCCCTCCCCCACCAGTCTAGTCAATACCTCAACTCCCTCCCCGACCCCCACCAGTCTAGTCAAAACTCAACTTTCCCCCAACACAATTTATTTCACACTTGATGTATTATTTTATTCCCAAGGGAAATGTTTGGAAACACACAGAAATGCATAGACCTACACATATACAGTACCAGGCAAAAGTTTGGACACACCCACTGGTTGATGCTTATTTATAAAACCCTCTTAGGCCTCACTCCCCTCTATCTGAGATATCTCCTGCAGCCTTAATTCTCCACATACAACACCCGTTCTGCCAGTCACCTTCTGTTAAAGGTCCCCAAAGCAAACACATCCCTGGGTCGCTCCTCTTTTCAGTTCGCTGCAGGTAGCGACTGGAACGGGCTGCAACAAACAATCTAACTGGACAGTTTTATCTCAATATCTTAATTCAAAGACTCAATCATGGACACTCTTACTG
Organism: Oncorhynchus nerka; assembly: GCF_034236695.1. Taxonomy (NCBI): domain Eukaryota; kingdom Metazoa; phylum Chordata; class Actinopteri; order Salmoniformes; family Salmonidae; genus Oncorhynchus; species Oncorhynchus nerka. The sequence continues at coordinate 102,974,837 of NC_088405.1, forward strand.
ACAATTGTCTGTTTTGCGTGATGTACTGTTGTCTCTACCTTCTTGCCCTTTGTGCTGTTGTCTGTGCCCAATAATGTTTGTACCATGTTGTGATGCTACCATGTTGTTGTCATGTTGTGTTGCTACCATGTTGTTGTCATGTTGAGTTGCTGCCATGTTGTTGTCATGTTGTGTTGCTACCATGTTGTTGTCATGTTGTGTTGCTGCCATGCTATGTTGTTGTCTTAGGTCTCTCTTTATGTAGTGTTGTGTCTCTCTTGTTGTGATGTCTGTTTTGTCCTATATTTATATTGTATTTATTTTTTATTTTAATCCCAGGCCCCCGTCCCCACAGGAGGCCTTTTGGTAGGCTGTCATTGTAAATAATAAATTGTTCTTAACTGGCTTGCCTAGTTAAAAAAAAAAATGTCACTGTAACCTGCAACTTCAATTAAATGGAAGAAAAACCTACTCATTCAAGGGTTTTTCTTTCTTTTTACTATTTTCTACATTTTAGAATAGTAGTGAAGACATCAAAACTATGAAATAACACATGGAATCATGTAGTAACCCAAAAAGTGTTAAACAAAACAAAATATATTTGAGATTCTTCAAATAGCCACCCTTTGCCTTGATGACAGCTTTGCACACTCTTGGCATTCTCTCAAACAGCTTCAACTGGAGTGCTTGTCCAACAGTCTTGAAGGAGTTCCCACATATGCTGAGCACCTGTTGGCTGCTTTTCCTTTACTCTGCGTTCCAACTCATCCCAAACCATCTCAATTGGGTTGAGGTCGGGTGATTGTGGAGGCCAGGTCATCTGATGCAGCACTCCATCACTCCCATCCGGGCTAGGCCGTCATTCACACTGTGACAGTAGTTTTGATTTAGAATGGAATATTATCATGCACCTTTATCGAAACCGGGGCAACGGGAAAAAATACATGTCATCTATGCAGTTAAATAGCGAATGCCAGGCAGGCTATACTCCTGCGGTAAAGATTAGCAATGTGCTTAATATTAGGAAAGTTAAGAAATAAATATAATAGGCCCAATGACGACTTAGCAAAAATAATAATAATACAAAATAAAATAATTATATACACTGCCGTTCAAAAGTTTGGGTTCACTTTGAAATGTCCTTGTTTTTGAACGAAAAGCAACAAAAAAAATCAATTTAAAAGCGTAAAATTGATCAGAAATACAGTGTAGACATTGATAATTAGAGGTCGACCGATTAATCGGCCGATTTGACGTTTTCATAACAATCGGAAATCGGTATATTTGGACACCGATTTGGCCATTTTTTAAAATATATATTTTTTACACCTTTATTTAATCTTTATTTAACTAGGCAAATCAGTTAAGAACACATTCTTATTTTCAATGACAGCGTAGGAACAGTGGGTTAAATGGTCTAGGAACAGTGGGTTAACTGGTCTAGGAACGGTGGGTTAACTGCCTCGTTCAGGGGCAGAACGGCAGATTTTCACCTTGTCAGCTCAGGGGATCCAATCTTGCAACCTTACAGTTAACTAGTCCAACGCTATAACCACCTGCCTCTCGTTGCACTCCTGTAACGTGAATGCAGTAAGCCAAGGTAAGTTGCTAGCTAGCATTAAACTTAACTTATAAAAAACAATCAATCAATAAATCATAATCACTAGTTTAACTACACATGGTTGATGATATTACTAGTTTATCTAGCGTGTCCGGACATTGCATCTAATCTGACTAAGCATACAAGTATCTGACTGAGCGGTGGTAGGCAGCAGCAGGCTCGTAAGCATTCATTCAAACAGCACTTTCGTGCGTTTTGCCAGCAGCTCTTCGTTGTGCGTCAAGCATTGCGCTCTTTATGACTTCAAGCCTATCAACTCCCGAGATGAGGCTGGTGTAACCAATGTGAAATGGTTAGCAGGGTGCGCGCTAATAGCATTTCAAACGTCACTCGCTCTGAGACATGGAGTGGTTGTTCCCCTTGATCTGCATGGGTAACGCTGCTTCGAGGGTGGCTGTTGTCGTTGTGTTGCTGGTTCGAGCCTAGGGAGGAGTGAGGAGAGGGACGGAAGCTATACTGTTACACTGGCAATACTAAAGTGCCTATAAGAACATCCAATAGTCAAAGGTTAATGAAATACAAATGGTATAGAGGGAAATAGTCCTATAATTCCTATAATAACTACAACCTAAAACTTCTTACCTGGGAATATTGAAGACTCATGTTAAAAGGAATCACCAGCTTTCATATGTTCTCATGTTCTGAGCAAGGAACTTAAACGTTAGCTTTCTTACATGGCACATATTGCACTTTTACTTTCTTCCCCAACACTTTGTTTTTTGCATTATTTAAACCAAATTGAACATGTTTCATTTATTTGAGGCTACATTAATTTTATTGATGTATTATATTAAGTTAAAATAAGTGTGCATTCAGTATTGTTGTAATTGTCATTATTACAAATAAGTGTAAAAAAAAATCGGCCGATTAATCGGTATCGGTATCAGCGTTGAAAAATCATAATCGGTTGATAATTTTGTAAATTTCTATTGTTGGAAACGGCAGATTTTCAATGGAATATCTACATAGGCGTACAGAGGCCCATTATCAAACCAACACTCCTGTGTTCCAATGGCACGTTGTGTTAGCTAATCCAAGTTTATAATTTTAAAAGGCTAATTGATCATTAGCAAACCCTTTTGAGGCCTCCCGGGTGGCGCAGTGGTTAAGGGCGCTGTACTGCAGTGCCAGCTGTGCCACCAGAGACTCTGGGTTTGCGCCCAGGCTCTGTTGCGACCGGGAGGTCCGTGGGGCGACGCACAATTGGCACAGCGCCGTCCGTGTTAGGGAGGGCTTGGCCGGTAGGGATATCCTTGACTCATCGCGCACCAGCGACTCCTGTAGTGGGCCGGGCGCAGTGCACGCTAACCAAGGTTGCCAGGTGCACAGTGTTTCCTTCGACACATTGGTGCGGCTGGCTTCCGGGTTGGATGCGCGCTGTGTTAAGAAGCAGTGCGGCAGTGCGCATGACTTTCAATGTTCGTCTCTCCCGAGCCCGTACGGGAGTTGTAGCAATAAGACAAGATAGTAGCTACTAAACAATTGGATATCACGAAATTGGGGAGAAAAAAAGGGGTAAAAATAAAGAAAAAAAGAACCCTTTTGAAATTGTTAGCACAGCTGAAAACTATTGTTCTGATTTAAAGAAGCAATAAAACTGTCCTTCTTTGGACTAGTTGAGTATCTGGAGCATCAGCATTTGTGAAACTCGTCAATCTATTCTTGTTATGAGAAATGAAGGATATTCCATGTGAGAAATTGCCAAGAAACGGAAGATCTCATACAATGCCGTGTACTACTCCCTTCACAGAACAGCGCAAACTGTCTCTAACCAGAATAGAAAGAAGAGTGGGAGGCCCCGGTGCACAATTGGGCAAGAGGACAAGTACATTAGAGTGTCTAGTTTGAGAAATAGATGCCTCACAAGTCCTCAACTGGCAGCTTCATTAAATAGCACCCTCAAAACACCAGTCTCAACGTCAACAGTGAAGAGGCGACTCCGGGATGCTGGCCTTCCAGCCAGAGTTCCTCTGTCCATTGTCTGTGTTCTTTTGCCCATCTTAATCTTCCCTTTTTGTTGGCCAGTCTTTGCAAACTGGAAACCATTTATCCGGAGGCTGCATTCATTGTAGCTGGGGATTTTAACAAAGCTAATCTGAAAACAAGACTCCCTAAATTTTATCAGCATATTGATTGCGCAACCAGGGGTGGTAAAACCTTGGATCATTGTTACTCTAACTTCCGCGATGCATATAAGGCCCTGCCCCGCCCCCCTTTCGGAAAAGCTGACCACGACTCCATTTTGTTGATCACTGCCTACAGACAGAAACTAAAACAAGAGGCTCCCACGCTGAGGTCTGTCCAACGCTGGTCCGACCAAGCTGACTCCACACTCCAAAACTGCTTCCATCACGTGGACTGGGATATGTTTCATATTGCGTCAGATAACAACATTGACGAATACGCTGATTCGGTGTGCGAGTTCATTAGAACGTGCATTGAAGATGTCGTTCCCATAGCAACGATTAAAACATTCCCTAACCAGAAACCGTGGATTGATGGCAGCATTCGCGTGAAACTGAAAGCGCGAACCACTGCTTTTCATCAGGGCAAGGTGTCTGGTAACATGACCGAATACAAACAGTGCAGCTATTCCCTCCGCAAGGCTATCAAACAAGCTAAGCGTCAGTACAGAGACAAAGTAGAATCTCAATTCAACGGCTCAGACACAAGAGGCATGTGGCAGGGTCTACAGTCAATCACGGACTACAAGAAGAAATCCAGCCCAGTCACGGACCAGGATGTCTCGCTCCCAGGCAGACTAAATAACTTTTTTGCCCGCTTTGAGGACAATACAGTGCCACTGACACGGCCTGCAACGAAAACATGCGGTCTCTCCTTCACTGCAGCCGAGGTGAGTAAGACATTTAAACGTGTTAACCCTCGCAAGGCTGCAGGCCCAGACGGCATCCCCAGCCGCGCCCTCAGAGCATGCGCAGACCAGCTGGCCGGTGTGTTTACGGACATATTCAATCAATCCCTATACCAGTCTGCTGTTCCCACATGCTTCAAGAGGGCACCATTGTTCCTGTTCCCAAGAAAGCTAAGGTAACTGAGCTAAACGACTACCGCCCCGTAGCACTCACTTCCGTCATCATGAAGTGCTTTGAGAGACTAGTCAAGGACCATATCACCTCCACCCTACCTGACACCCTAGACCCACTCCAATTTGCTTACCGCCCAAATAGGTCCACAGACGATGCAATCTCAACCACACTGCACACTGCCCTAACCCATCTGGACAAGAGGAATACCTATGTGAGAATGCTCTTCATCGATTACAGCTCGGCATTCAACACCATAGTACCCTCCAAGCTCGTCATCAAGCTCGAGACCCTGGGTCTCGACCCCGCCCTGTGCAACTGGGTACTGGACTTCCTGACGGGCCGCCCCCAGGTGGTGAGGGTAGGCAACAACATCTCCTCCCCGCTGATCCTCAACACTGGGGCCCCACAAGGGTGCGTTCTGAGCCCTCTCCTGTACTCCCTGTTCACCCACGACTGCGTGGCCACGCACGCCTCCAACTCAATCATCAAGTTTGCAGACGACACAACAGTGGTAGGCTTGATTACCAACAACGACGAGACGGCCTACAGGGAGGAGGTGAGGGCCCTCGGAGTGTGGTGTCAGGAAAATAACCTCACACTCAACGTCAACAAAACTAAGGAGATGATTGTGGACTTCAGGAAACAGCAGAGGGAACACCCCCCTATCCACATCGATGGAACAGTAGTGGAGAGGGTAGCAAGTTTTAAGTTCCTCGGCATACACATCACAGACAAACTGAATTGGTCCACTCACACAGACAGCATCGTGAAGAAGGTGCAGCAGCGCCTCTTCAACCTCAGGAGGCTGAAGAAATTTGGCTTGTCACCAAAAGCACTCACAATTGTGTGTACAGATGAACGTGGTACCTTCAGGCGTTTGGAAATTGCTCCCAAGGATGAACCAGACTTGTGGAGGTCTTGGCTGTTTTCTTTTGATTTTCCTATGATGTCAAGCAAAGAGGCACAGAGTTTGAAGGTAGGCCTTGAAATACATCCACAGGTACACCGCCAATTGACTCAGATGATGTCAGAAGCTTCTAAAGCCATGACATTTTCTGGAATTTTCCAAACTGTTTAAATGCACAGTCAATTTAGTGCATGTAAACTTCTGACCCACTGGAATTGTGATGCAGTGAATTATATAGTGAAATAATCAATTGTTGGAAGAATTGCTTGTGTCATGCAGAAAGTAGATGTCCTGACCTACTTGACAGAACTATAGTTTGTTAACAAGAAATTTGTGGAGTGGTTGAAAATCGAGTTTCAATGACTCCAACCTAAGTGTATGTAAACTTCCGACTTCAACTGTATGTTGAAGAGGGTGGGGCTTAAGCAAAATCCCTGTCTTAACCCACAGCCCTGTGGAAAGAAATGTGTGTTTTCTTTGCCAGTTTTAACCACTTACTTGTTTTGTGTACATAGATTTTTGTGTACATAGATTTTACACCTTGTCAGCTCGGGGGTTTGAACTTGCAACCTTCCGGTTGCTAGTCCACCGCTCTAACCACTAGGCTACCCTGGATATCCCTACCAGCCAAACCCTCCCTAACCCGGGCGACGCTAGGCCAATTGTGCTTTGCCCCCATGGACCTCCCGGTCACGGCCGGCTGCGACAGAGCCTGGGCTCGAACCCAGAGTCTCTGGTGGCACAGAGACCACTGCGCCACCCGGGAGGCCATTCATGTGTATGTTTTTGATGTATGTTCTTTGTTATAGGGACAAAAAGATTGGGAAAGTGGTTTACCCATACATCTCCATTTTGGATAGATAATTCTTCGTGTTGTTGTTTGTTTAGTGTTTTCCAATTTTCTCCAGAAGTGGTTAGAGTCTATGGATTCTTCATTTACATTGAGCTGATTTCTGACGTGCTGTTCCTTCTTTTTCCGTAGTGTATTTCTGTATTGTTTTAGTGATTCACCATAGTGAAGGAGTAGACGCAGGATTTCTGGGTCTCTCTATTTTTGGTTGGACAGGTTTCTACATTTCGTTCTTAAATGTTTGCATTCTTCTTCAAACCATTTGTCATTGTTGTTCATTTTCTTCGGTTTTCTATTTGAGATTTTTAGATTTGATTTGAGAGGTCAAATATACGGTTTAGGTTTTCTACTGCCAAGTTTACACCTTCACTATTACAGTGAAACATTTTGTTGAGGAAGTTGTCTAAAAGGGATTGAATTTGTTGTTGCTTAATTGTTTTTTGGTAGGTTTCCACACTACATTTCTTCAATCTATTGTATTTCTTAATATTACTCAGTTCCTTTGGCTTTGATGCCTCATGATTGAGTATTGCTCTGTTCTAGTTGAGTGTGATTTTGCTGTGATCTGATAGGGGTGTCAGTGGGCTGACTGAACGCTTTGAGAGACTGGGTTGAGGTCAGTGATAAAGTAGTCTACAGTACTACTGCCAAGAGATAAGCTATAGGTGTACCTACCATAGGAGTCCCCTCGAAGCCTATTGACTATGTACATACCCAGCATGCGACAGAGCTATAGGTGTACCTACCATAGGAGTCCCCTCGAAGCCTATTGACTATGTACATACCCAGGATGTAACAGAGCTTGACTATGTACATACCCAGGATGTAACAGAGCTATAGGTGTACCTACCATAGGAGTCCCCTCGAAGCCTATTGACTATGTACATACCCAGGATGTAACAGAGCTATAGGTGTACCTACCATAGGAGTCCCCTCGAAGCCTATTGACTATGTACATACCCAGCATGCGACAGAGCTGCAGGATTTGTGACCTGTTTTTGTTGACTATGTTGTCATAGTTGTGCCTAGGGGGGCATATGGGGGAGGGAATGTTGTCACCTCCAGGCAGGTGTTTGTCCCCCTGTGTGCTGAGGGTGTCAGGTTCTTGTCCGTTCTGGCATTTAGGTCGCCACAGACTAGTGTTCCACATATTGGACCATCAGACCTCAATCAGTTGAACTTGCCCCTAGACACTGATCTAAATGTGTGCTTGTGTGTCTGTCTAGGCCAGTTCAGATGGGACCATCGTTGGGTCTCTGACACCTCATCATGTGCGTGCCCACTCCTCTCCCGCCTCGCTCCCCATCAATGCCCTTTCTGCCCCAGCAACCAGTGCCATGGCAACACAGCCGCTCCCTGACGACGTGCCCCTCCCTCCGGGCTGGGAGATGACCAAGACTCCCTCAGGACAGTGCTACTTCCTCAAGTAGGTATCTCTGTGTGGCAGGTAAAACCAGTCCTAAATCAGCAGGTTAAACCAGCTCCTAAACTGCAGCAGACTACGGAAGCCTGTTAGGGAAAAACCTCACGTGGAGAAACAACACTAACCAATCTGACTGGCTAACCAACAACCAATTACATGGCTCAGAAATCTACATCCTCTACTGTCTCCTAACTGTGTGTGTGTGTGTGTGTGTGTGTGTGTGTGTGTGTGTAGTCACCTGGACCAGACGACCACATGGCATGACCCCCGTCTCTCCCATCTCCAGACCAACGCAGCGGCCCACCTGCTCTCTGCTCCCCCGCCACACACACACACCCTCGCACACCCTGCACCCAACACACACACACAGAGTAACACCAGCTCCAACACAGGTACCACCCTCTTTTTCTCTCTCTCCGTCTCTGTCTCTCCATCCCTGTCTCTCTCTCTCTCTCCATCTGTCTGTCACTCTCTTTCTATCTGCCTGTCTCTCTCTCGCTGTCTCTCTCTCTCGCTGTCTCTCGCTGTCTCTGCTTGTCTGTCTGTCACGTCTGTCTGTTTGTTTGTCTCGCTGTCTCTCTCTCTCTCGCTGTCTCTGTCTCTCTTTCTCTATCACTCTGTCTGTTTCTGTCTCTCTGATCTGTCTGTTTCTTTCTCTCTCTCTCTCTGATCTTTCTGTCTCTCTCTCTGTGTCTTTCTCTGTCTTTCTCTCTCTCTCTCTGTCTTTCTCTCTCTCTGATCTTTCTGTCTCTCTCTCTGATCTGTCTGTTTCTGTCTCTGTGTCTTTCTCTGTCTGTCTCTCTGATCTGTCTGTTTCTGTCTCTGTGTCTTTCTCTGTCTGTCTCTCTGATCTGTCTGTTTCTGTCTCTGTGTCTTTCTCTGTCTGTCTCTCTGATCTGTCTGTTTCTGTCTCTGTGTCTTTCTCTGTCTGTCTCTCTGATCTGTCTGTCTCTGTGTCTCTTTCTCTGTCTTTCTGTCTCTCTCTGTCTTTCTGTCTCTGTCTTTTTCTCTCCTTAAATTTTGTATTAATTGATTATATTTCATTCTTGTTGACAGTACCACTAAAAGTAGTGCTCTCCTTTATCTCCATGCCTCCCTCTGTCCTGTGTGTCCGCTCCAGGCCCCCTCCCAGAGGGTTGGGAACAGGCAGTGACTCCTGAAGGAGAGGTCTACTACATCAACCACATCACCAAGACCACCTCCTGGTTAGACCCACACCTAGGTAACAGTAATGAGACACTGAGAGAAAGCGAGCAAGAGACAGAGAGACCCACACATAGGTCACAGTAGGAAGGCCCAAAAAAATTCAGAAATTTCCGTACAACATTTTCCATCAAGACATCTGCTAAAGGGGGCGGAGTTAGCCTGCAGAGTTCTGTCTTACTTTTCAGGTCTGTGCCCAATCTACTGCAGAGACAGCCTGCAGAGTTCTGTCTTACTTTTCAGGTCTGTGCCCAATCTACTGCAGAGACAGCCTGCAGAGTTCTGTCATACTATCCAGGTCTGTGCCCAATCTACTGCAGAGACAGCCTGCAGAGTTCTGTCATACTATCCTGGTCTGTGCCCAATCTACTGCAGAGAGAGCCTGCAGAGTTCTGTCATACTATCCAGGTCTGTGCCCAATCTACTGCAGAGACAGCCTGCAGAGTTCTGTCTTACTTTTCAGGTCTGTGCCCAATCTACTGCAGAGACAGCCTGCAGAGTTCTGTCATACTATCCAGGTCTGTGCCCAATCTACTGCAGAGACAGCCTGCAGAGTTCTGTCATACTATCCAGGTCTGTGCCCAATCTACTGCAGAGACAGCCTGCAGAGTTCTGTCATACTATCCAGGTCTGTGCCCAATCTACTGCAGAGACAGCCTGCAGAGTTCTGTCATACTATCCAGGTCTGTGCCCAATCTACTGCAGAGACAGCCTGCAGAGTTCTGTCATACTATCCAGGTCTGTGCCCAATCTACTGTAGAGACAGCCTGCAGAGTTCTGTCATACTATCCAGGTCTGTGCCCAATCTACTGTAGAGACAGCCTGCAGAGTTCTGTCATACTATCCAGGTCTGTGCCCAATCTACTGCAGAGACAGCCTGCAGAGTTCTGTCATACTATCCAGGTCTGTGCCCAATCTACTGTAGAGACAGCCTGCAGAGTTCTGTCATACTATCCAGGTCTGTGCCCAATCTACTGCAGAGACAGCCTGCAGAGTTCTGTCATACTATCCAGGTCTGTGCCCAATCTACTGCAGAGACAGCCTGCAGAGTTCTGTCATACTATCCAGGTCTTTGCCCAATCTACTGCAGAGACAGCCTGCAGAGTTCTGTCATACTATCCAGGTCTGTGCCCAATCTACTGCAGAGACAGCCTGCAGAGTTCTGTCATACTATCCAGGTCTTTGCCCAATCTACTGCAGAGACAGCCTGCAGAGTTCTGTCATACTATCCAGGTCTGTGCCCAATCTACTGCAGAGACAGCCTGCAGAGTTCTGTCATACTATCCAGGTCTGTGCCCAATCTACTGCAGAGACAGCCTGCAGAGTTCTGTCATACTATCCAGGTCTGTGCCCAATCTACTGCAGAGACAGCCTGCAGAGTTCTGTCATACTATCCAGGTCTGTGCCCAATCTACTGCAGAGACAGCCTGCAGAGTTCTGTCATACTATCCAGGTCTGTGCCCAATCTACTGCAGAGACAGCCTGCAGAGTTCTGTCATACTATCCAGGTCTGTACCCAATCTACTGCAGAGATAGCCTGCAGAGTTCTGTCATACTATCCAGGTCTGTGCCCAATCTACTGCAGAGACAGCCTGCAGAGTTCTGTCATACTATCCAGGTCTGTGCCCAATCTACTGCAGAGACAGCCTACAGAGTTCTGTCATACTATCCTGGTCTGTGCCCAATCTACTGCAGAGACAGCCTGCAGAGTTATGTCATACTATCCAGGTCTGTGCCCAATCTACTGCAGAGATAGCCTGCAGAGTTCTGTCATACTATCCAGGTCTGTGCCCAATCTACTGCAGAGACAGCCTGCAGAGTTCTGTCATACTATCCAGGTCTGTGCCCAATCTACTGCAGAGACAGCCTGCAGAGTTCTGTCATACTATCCAGGTCTGTGCCCAATCTACTGCAGAGACAGCCTGCAGAGTTCTGTCATACTATCCAGGTCTGTGCCCAATCTACTGCAGAGACAGCCTGCAGAGTTCTGTCATACTATCCAGGTCTGTGCCCAATCTACTGTAGCAGAGACAGCAGAGTTCTGTCATACTGCAGAGTTCTGTCATACTATCCAGGTCTGTGCCCAATCTACTGCAGAGACAGCCTACAGAGTTCTGTCATACTATCCAGGTCTGTGCCCAATCTACTGCAGAGACAGCCTGCAGAGTTCTGTCATACTATCCAGGTCTGTGCCCAATCTACTGCAGAGACAGCCTGCAGAGTTCTGTCATACTATCCAGGTCTGTGCCCAATCTACTGCAGAGACAGCCTGCAGAGTTCTGTCATACTATCCAGGTCTGTGCCCAATCTACTGTAGAGACAGCCTGCAGAGTTCTGTCATACTATCCAGGTCTGTGCCCAAACTATTTGAGCTTCTACTTTCCATCTCTCCAGAAACAAGTATCTCACTGTTGCCGCTTATTTATAGACCTCCCTCAGCCCCCAGCTGTGCCCTGGACACCATATGTGAATTGATTGCCCCCCATCTATCTTCAGAGCTCGTATTGTTAGGTGACCTAAACTTGGGACATGCTTAACCTGTCTAGGACCGCTAGCGGAACCCCCCCGCAACAGCCAGTGAAAGTGCAGGGCGCCAAATTCAAAACAACAAAAATCTCATAATTAAAATTCCTCAAGCATACAAGTATTTTACGCCATTTTAAAGATAAAATTCTCGTTAATCAGTTCAGTAGAACATGCGGTGATATTGCAGAGAGCCACATCAATTTCCGGAAATAGTCATAATGAACATTGATTAAGATATGACTATTATACATGGAACTTTAATCTGAGTACAGCCTTTAGACAACAAAGCAGCCAAAAAGATACCCGCCATTACCCAGAATGCACTCCCAGTTCCACCATAAATGTTTGATTTGTTTTGATAATGTCCATCATTTATGTCCAAATATCTTCTTTTGTCAGGGCGTTTGGTAAACAAATCCAAAAGCGCTTTCAGGTCGTGCCGAACGTCCGATGAAAAGTTAAAAAAGTTCCGTTTACAGCCCGTAGAAACATGCCAAACTAAGTATGGAATCAATCTTTAGGGGAACAGTGTCTTTAGGATGTTTTTAACATAACACTTCATTACTGTTCCAACCGGACAATTCCTTTGTCTGTACAAATGAAGTGGAACGTAGCTACCTTTCACGTGAGCGCGCCAGCCCGAGGCTGTGGCACTCTGCCAGCCCGAGGCTGTGGCACTCTGCCAGCCCGAGGCTGTGGCACTCTGCCAGCCCGAGGCTGTGGCACTCTGCCAGCCCGAGGCTGTGGCACTCTGCCAGACCACTCGCTCAAAGAGCCCTTATGACCCCCGCCTTTAGAGTAGAATCCTCAAAACAGGATCTAAATACTTTTGACATCTAGTGGAATCCTTGGGAAGTGAAACATACAGTGGGGCAAAAAAGTATTTAGTCAGCCACCAATTGTGCAAGTTCTCCCACTTAAAAAGATGAGAGGCCTGTAATTTTCATCATAGGTACACTTCAACTATGACAAATAAAATGAGAAAAAAAATCCAGAAAATCACATTGTAGGATTTTTTATGAATTTATTTGCAAATTATGGTGGAAAATAAGTATTTGGTCAATAACAAAAGTTTAGCTCAATACTTTGTTATATACCCTTTGTTGGCAATGACAAAGGACAAACGTTTTCTGTAAGTCTTCACAAGGTTTTCACACACTGTTGCTGGTATTTTGGCCCATTCCTCCATGCAGATCTCCTCTAGAGCAGTGATGTTTTGGGGCTGTTGCCGGGCAACACGGACTTTCAACTCCCTCCAAAGATGTTCTATGGGGTTGAGATCTGGAGACTGGCTAGGCCACTCCAGGACCTTGAAATGCTTCTTACGAAGCCACTCCTTCGTTGCCCAGGCGGTGTGTTTGGGATCATTATCATGCTGAAAGACCCAGCCACGTTTCATCTTCAATGCCCTTGCTGATGGAAGGAGGTTTTCACTCAAAATCTCACGATACATGGCCCCATTCATTCTTTCCTTTACACGGATCAGTCGTCCTGGTCCCTTTGCAGAAAAACAGCCCCAAAGCATGAAGTTTCCACTCCCATGCTTCACAGTAGGTATGGTGTTCTTTGGATGCAACTCAGCATTCTTTGTCCTCCAAACACGACGAGTTGAGTTTTTACCAAAAAGTTCTATTTTGGTTTCATCTGACCATATGACATTCTCCCAATCTTCTTCTGGATCATCCAAATGCTCCCTAGCAAACTTCAGACGGGCCTGGACATGTACTGGCTTAAGCAGGGGGACACGTCTGGCACTGCAAGATTTGAGTGCCTGGCTGCGTAGTGTGTTACTGATGGTAGGCTTTGTTACTTTGGTCCCAGCTCTCTGCAGGTCATTCACTAGGTCCCCCCGTGTGGTTCTGGGATTTTTGCTCACCGTTCTTGTGATCATTTTGACCCCACGGGGTGAGATCTTGCGTGGAGCCCCAGATCGAGGGAGATTATCAGTGGTATGGTATGTCTTCCATTTCCTAATAATTGCTCCCACAGTTGATTTCTTCAAACCAAGCTGCTTACCTATTGCAGATTCAGTCTTCCCAGCCTGGTGCAGGTCTACAATTTTGTTTCTGGTGTCCTTTGACAGCTCTTTGGTCTTGGCCATAGTGAAGTTTGGAGTGTGACTGTTTGAGGTTGTGGACAGGTGTCTTTTATACTGATAACAAGTGAACTACCAAACATTCTCTTTTAAATGTGACTTGTGGAATGTTGATTTGGGAGCACCCAAGATTATCACTCAGATCATACATTACGTCTGTATTGTTCTTCCGTCTGCATCTGTCTGCATTGTTACTCCATCTGCATTGTCTCTCCATCTGTATTGCCCCTCCATCTGCATTGTCTCCCCGTCTGCATTGTCTATCCATCTGCATTGTATATCCATCTGCATTGCCACTCCGCCTGCATTATCACTCCGCCTGCATTATCACTCCGCCTGCATTGTCTCTCCGCCTGCATTGTCACTCAGTCTGCATTATTTTCGCTATCTGAATTGTCACCTCGTCTGCATTGTACTCCGTCTGCATTGTTCTTCCATCTGTCTGCATTGGTTATTCGGTCTGTCTGCATTGTTCTTCCATCTGTCTGCATTGGTTATTCGGTCTGTCTGCATTGTTCTTCCATCTGTCTGCATTGGTTATTCGGTCTGTCTGCATTGTTTCTTCCCTCTGTATTGTTTTTTTCACTTGCACTTTGGCTGTGTTGTATCATTTGAGGGGTGCACATTAGGAGCAAAGATATTTGTATCATTTTACTGATTGTACCTCTGCCATAAAGGCTCGAGCTGCTGCTTTCATGGAGCGGGACACTAATCCAGACGCTTATAAGAAATCCCGCTATGCGCTCATTCGAACCATCAAACAAGCAGAGCATCAATACAACAGTAAGATTGCAGAACTTGAAAATTATTACGGATTGCAAAGGGAAACCGGAGCTGCCCAGTGACGTGAGCCTACCAGACGAGCTTAAATGCCTTTTATGCTCGCTTTGAGGCAAGCAACACTGAAGCATGCACGAGAGCACCAGCTGTTCTGGATGACTGTGTGATAACACTCTCGGTAGCCGATGTGAGCAAGACCTTTAAACAGGTCAACATTCACAAAGCCGCAGGGCCAGACGGATTACCAGGACGTGTACTCAAAGCACGCGCAAACCAACTGGAAAGTGTCTTCACTGACATTTTCAACCTCTTCCTGACCGAGTCTGTAATACCTACATGTTTCAAGCAGACCACCATAGTGCCTGTGCCCAAGGAAGCGAAGTTAACCTGTCTGAATCATTACCGCCCTGTGGCACTCACTCACTCACCCACTCATGCTTTGGATGGCTTGTCATGGCTCACATCAACAGCATCCTTCCGGACACCCTAGACCCACTCCAATTTGCATACCGCCCCAACAGATCCACAGATGACGCAATCTCAATCGCACTCCACACTGCCCTTTCTCACCTGGACGAAAGGAACACCTATGTGAGAATGCTGTTCATTGACTACAGCTCAGCGTCCTACACCATACTGCCCACGAAGCTCATCACTAAGCTAAGGACCCTGGGACTAAACACCTCTCTCGGCAACTGGATCCTGGAATTTCTGATGGGGCCGCCCCCAGGTGGTAAGGGTAGGCAACATGTCTGCCGCACTGATCCTCAACACTGGGGCCCCTCAGGAGTGTGTACTTAGTCCCCTCCTGTACTCCCTGTTCACCGACGACTGCGTGTCCAAACATGACTCCAACACCATCATTAAGTTTGCTTTCGACACAACAGTGGTAGGCCTGATCACCGACAACGATGAGACGGCCTATTGGGAGGAGGTCAGATAACTGGCTGTGTGGTGCCAGGACAACAACCTCTCCCTCAGTGTGAGCAAGACAATGGAGCTGAGCGTGGACTATAGGAACAGGCAGCCCGAACAGGTCCCCATTCTCATCAACGGGGCTGTAGTGGAGCGGATCGACAGTTTCAAGTTCCTTGGTGTCCACATCACCAACGAACTGTCATGGTCCAAACCTACCAAGACAGTTGTGAAGAGGGCACGACAAAACCTATTCCCCCTCAGGAGACTGAAAAGATTTGGCATGGGTCCCCAGATCAAGAAGTTCTACAGCTGCACCATCGAGAGCATCCTGACCTGTTGCATCACTGCCCGGTATGGCAACTGCTCGGCATCTGTAAGGCGCTACAGAGGGTAGTGCGATCGGCCCAGTACATCACTGGGGCCAAGCTTCCTGCCATCCAGGACCTATATAATAGGCGGTGTCAGAGGAAAGCCCATAAAATTGTCAGTCTCCAGTCACCCAAGTCATAGACAGTTTCCTTTGCTACCGCACGGCAAGCAGTACCGGCGAGCCAAATCTAGAACCAAAATGCTCCTTAACCTGTTGAGTGTAGGGGGTAGTATTTGATGTTTGGATGAAAAGCGTACCCAAATTAAACTGCCTATTTCTCAGGCCCAGAAGATAGAATATGCATATAATTGTCAGATTAAAATAGAAAACACTCTAAAGTTTCCAAAACGGTCAAAATATTGTGTTTGAGTATAACAGAACTGATATTGCAGGCAAAAACCTGAGGAAAATCCAACTAGGAAGTGCCTCTTATTTTGAAAGCTCCCTGTTCCATTGCATGCCTTCCCTCCATTTAAAGGGATAGCAACCAGATTCCTTTCCCTATGGCTTCCACATGGTGTAAACAGTCTTTAGACATAGTTTCAGCCTTTTATTCTGAAAAATGAGCGAGAACAATCGATTCGCGTCAGTGGATGGCTGGGTGCCAGCAGAGTTTTGCATGAGCAACAGCTTGGAGCAGACATTTTCTCTCTCTCTCCTATTGAAAAAGCTACGGTCCGGTTGAAATATTATCGATTATTTATTGTAAAAACAACCTGAGGGTTGATTATAAAAAACGTTTGACATGTTTCTACGAACTTTACGGATACTATTTGGAATTTTCTTCTGCCCCGTCGTGACCGCTTGAGCCTGTGGATTACTGAACATAACGCACCAACCAAATGGAGGTATTTTGGATATAAAAATTATCTTTATGGAACAAAAGGAACATTTATTGTGTAACTGGGAGTCTCGTGAATGCAAACATCCGAAGATCATCAAAGGTAAGCGATTCATTTTATTGCTTTTCTGGCTTTCATGACCAATCTACTTTGCTGCTAGCTGTTGGTAATGCTTTGTCTGCTGAGAGAGATGTCCTTACATAAACGCTTGGTTTGCTTTAGCTGTAAAGCTTTTTTGAAATCTGACACGCCAGGTGGATTAACAACAAGCTAAACTGTGTATTTTTAGTAATTTAATTTGAAATTGGTGCTCTGCAATTCAGCGGATGTTGACGAAAATGATCCCGCTAAAGGGATGGGTTGCGCCAAGAAGTTAACAGCTTCTACCCCCATAAGACTGCTGAACAATTAATCAAATGATCCCTGGACTATTTACATTGACCCGCCCCCCCCCCATTTGTTTTTACACTGCTGCTACTCGCTGTTTATTATCTATGCACCCCCACCTACATGTAAAAAATTACCTCAACTAACCTGTACCCCCGCACACTGACTTGGTACCGGTACCTCCTGTAAATAGCCTTGTTATTATGCGTTACTTTTTATTATTTTTTACTTTATTTGGTAAATATTTTCTTAACTCTTCTTGACCTGCACTGTTGGTTAAGGGCTAAGTAAGCATTTCACGCTAAGGTCTATACTTCGGCGCATGTGACAAATAAAGTTTGATTTGGACATGACCAGCAGGGTCACCTGGAGGGATCAGCCAATGAAGGTAAAGCCACCCAGTTGACTACATAAAAATGGTGGAAGCCTGCAATGGCGCTGCCCATGCTAATACGGTCTCATGTTCTATGGGCAACAGTAAAGATGCCCCCTTCGCCTGCATTGTCTATCCGGGTCAGTTAGTGAAAATTATTCAGACTTATGTTGTGTTACTATAACGCCCCCCTTGGGCCAATGAGTGTATTTTTGTAAAAAGAACCCATGTTCTGTCAAAATAGGGCAAGCAGGGCCGGCTTGTTCAAAGTCTGCTGGGTGACTAATTAGTAGAACATCTAATGGGCGGTGCTTGTAGGTCCTTATGGGAAACCTGTTGCTTATGAGAGGCTGCATACAGTGCATTTGGAAAGTATTCAGACCCTTTGACTTTTTCCATGTTTTGTTACTTTACAGCCTTATTCTAAAATAGATTTTGTTTTTATCCTCATCAATCTACACACAATCCCCCATAATGAAAACAGATTTTTTTGACATTTTTGCAAATGTATTAACAATAAAAAAAAAAACTGATACCTTATTTACATAAGTATTCAAAAACCAAACCATGAGGTCGAAGGAATTGTCCGTAGTGATCCGAGACAGAATTGTGTCAAGGCACAGATCCGGGGAAGGGTACCAAAACATTTCTGCAGCATTGACGGTCCCCAAGAACACAGTGGCCTCCATCATTCGTAAATGGAAGAAGTTTGGAATCACCAAGACTCTTCCTAGAGCTGACTGCCCGGCCAAACTGAGCAATCGGGGGAGAAGGGTATTGGTCAGGAAGGTGACTAAGAACCCGATAGTCACTTTGACAGAGCTCCGGAGTTCCTCTGTGGAGATGGTTGTCCTTCTGAAATGTTCTCCCATCTCTGCAGCACTCCACCAATCAGGCCTTTATGGTAGAGTGGCCAGACAGAAGCCACTCCTCAGTTAAAGGCACCTGAAGGACTCAGACAATGTGATACAAGATTCTCTGGTCTGATGAAACTAAGATTCAACTCTTTGGCCTGAATGCCAAGCATCACGTCTGGAGGAAACCTGGCACCATCCCTACGGTGAATCTTGGTGGTAGCAGCATCACGTCTGGAGGAAACCTGGCACCATCCCTACGGTGAATCTTGGTGGTAGCAGCATCATGCTGTGGGGATGTTTTTCAGAGGCAGGGACTGGGAGACTAGTCAGGATTGAGGGAAAGATGAACGGAACAAAGAACAGAGAGATCCTTGATGAAAACCTGCTCCAGAGCGCTCAGGACCTCAGACTGGGATGAACGTACCTCTTCCAACAGGACAACGGCCCTAAACACACATCCAAGACAACGCAGGAGTAGCTTCGGGACAAGTCTCTGAATGTCCTTGAGTGGCCCAGCCATAGCCCAGACTTGAAACCTGATCGAACATGAAAATCGCTGGGCAGCTAAGGTCAACATCCAATCTGACAGCGCTTGAGAGGATCTGAAGAGAATAATGGGAGAAACTCCCTAAATACAGGTGTGCCAAGCTTGTAACGTCATACCCAAGGAGACTCAAGTCTATAATTGCTGCCAAAGGTGCTTTAACAAAGCACTGAGTAAATGGTCTGAATACAAAACAGATTTTGCTTTGTCATTATGGGGTATTTTGTGTAGATTGGTGCGGGGAGAAAACAATTGAATACATTTTATAGTAAGGCTAGAACGTAACAAATCGTGGAAAAAGTCAACGGGTCTGAATGCTCTGTATATGTACAACATGTCATGACTGCAGCTCAAACACCACAGGAGATGTGCTTGTTCAAAATGAGACAGAGACAAGGAAGGAGAGACAGACGGACAGGGAAGGAGAGACAGACAGACAGGGAAGGAGAGACAGACAGACAGGGAAGGAGAGACAGACAGACAGGGAAGGAGAGACAGACAGACAGGGAAGGAGAGACAGACAGACAGGGAAGGAGAGACAGACAGACAGGGAAGGAGAGACAGACAGACAGGGAAGGAGAGACAGACAGGCAGGGAAGGAGAGACAGACAGACAGGGAAGGAGAGACAGACAGACAGGGAAGGAGAGACAGACAGACAGGGAAGGAGAGACAGACAGGCAGGGAAGGAGAGACAGACAGACAAGGAAGGAGAGACAGACGGACAGGGAAGGAGAGACAGACGGACGGGGAAGGAGAGACAGACGGACGGGGAAGGAGAGACAGACGGACGGGGAAGGAGAGACAGACGGACGGGGAAGGAGAGACAGACGGACGGGGAAGGAGAGACAGACGGACGGGGAAGGAGAGACAGACGGACGGGGAAGGAGAGACAGACGGACGGGGAAGGAGAGACAGACAGACGGGGAAGGAGAGACAGACAGACGGGGAAGGAGAGACAGACAGACGGGGAAGGAGAGACAGACAGACGGGGAAGGAGAGACAGACAGACGGGGAAGGAGAGACAGACAGACGGGGAAGGAGAGACAGACAGACGGGGAAGGAGAGACAGACAGACGGGGAAGGAGAGACAGACAGACGGGGAAGGAGAGACAGACAGACGGGGAAGGAGAGACAGACAGACGGGGAAGGAGAGACAGACAGACGGGAAAGCAGAGACAGACAGACAGGGAAGGAGAGACAGACAGACAGGGAAGCAGAGACAGACAGACAGGGAAGGAGAGACAGACAGACAGGGAAGGAGAGACAGACAGACAGGGAAGGAGAGACAGACAGGGAAGCAGAGACAGACAGACAGGGAAGGAGAGACAGACAGGGAAGCAGAGACAGACAGACAGGGAAGGAGAGACAGACAGGGAAGCTGAGAGAGACAGACAGGGAAGCTGAGAGAGACAGACAGGGAAGCAGAGACAGACAGACAGGGAAGGAGAGACAGACAGACAGGGAAGGAGAGACAGACAGACAGGGAAGGAGAGACAGACAGACAGGGAAGGAGAGACAGACAGACAGGGAAGGAGAGACAGACAGACAGGGAAGGAGAGACAGACAGACAGGGAAGGAGAGACAGACAGACAGTGAAGGAGAGACAGACAGACAGTGAAGGAGAGACAGACAGACAGTGAAGCAGAGACAGACAGACAGGGAAGGAGAGACAGACAGGGAAGCAGAGACAGACAGACAGGGAAGGAGAGACAGACAGGGAAGCAGAGACAGACAGACAGGGAAGGAGAGACAGACAGGGAAGCTGAGAGAGACAGACAGGGAAGCTGAGAGAGACAGACAGGGAAGCAGAGACAGACAGACAGGGAAGGAGAGACAGACAGACAGGGAAGGAGAGACAGACAGACAGGGAAGGAGAGACAGACAGACAGGGAAGGAGAGACAGACAGACAGGGAAGGAGAGACAGACAGACAGGGAAGGAGAGACAGACAGACAGGGAAGGAGAGACAGACAGACAGTGAAGGAGAGACAGACAGACAGTGAAGGAGAGACAGACAGACAGTGAAGGAGAGACAGACAGACAGTGAAGGAGAGACAGACAGACAGGGAAGGAGAGACAGACAGACAGGGAAGGAGAGACAGACAGACAGACAGGGAAGGAGAGACAGACAGACAGACAGGGAAGGAGAGACAGACAGACAGACAGGGAAGGAGAGACAGACAGACAGACAGACAGGGAAGGAGAGACAGACAGACAGACAGGGAAGGAGAGACAGACAGACAGACAGGGAAGGAGAGACAGACAGACAGACAGGGAAGGAGAGACAGACAGACAGACAGGGAAGGAGAGACAGACAGACAGACAGGGAAGGAGAGACAGACAGACAGACAGGGAAGCAGAGACAGACAGACAGGGAAGGAGAGACGGACAGACTGGGAAGGAGAGACGGACAGGGAGGGCGCGAGAGACGGACAGGGGGGCGCGAGAGACGGACAGGGGGGCGCGAGAGACGGACAGGGGGCGAGAGACGGACAGGGGGGCGCGAGAGACGGACAGGGAAAGAGAGAGAAACAGACAGACAGAAAGACAGGGAAGGAGAGACAGACAGACAGACAGGGAAGGAGAGACAGACAGGGAAGGAGAGACAGACGGACAGGGAAGGAGAGACAGACAGACGGGGAAGGAGAGACAGACAGACGGGGAAGGAGAGACAGACAGACGGGGAAGGAGAGACAGACAGACGGGGAAGGAGAGGCAGACAGACAAGGAAGGAGAGACAGACAGACGGGGAAGGAGAGACAGACAGACGGGGAAGGAGAGACAGACAGACAAGGAAGGAGAGACAGACAGACAAGGAAGGAGAGACAGAGACAAGGAAGGAGAGACAGACAGACAGGGAAGGAGAGACAGACAGACAGGGAAGGAGAGACAGACAGACGGGGAAGGAGAGACAGACAGACAGGGAAGGAGAGACAGACAGACAGGGAAGCAGAGACAGACAGACAGACAGGGAAGCAGAGACAGACAGACAGGGAAGGAGAGACAGACAGGGAAGGAGAGACAGACAGGGAAGGACAGACAGACGGGGAAGGAGAGACAGACAGACAAGGAAGGAGAGACAGAGACAAGGAAGGAGAGACAGACAGACGGGGAAGGAGAGACAGACAGACGGGGAAGGAGAGACAGACAGACAGGGAAGGAGAGACAGACAGACAGGGAAGGAGAGACAGACAGGGAAGCAGAGACAGACAGACAGGGAAGGAGAGACAGACAGGGAAGCAGAGACAGACAGACAGGGAAGGAGAGACAGACAGACAGGGAAGGAGAGACAGACAGACAGGGAAGGAGAGACAGACAGGGAAGCAGAGAGAGACAGACAGTGAAGGAGAGACAGACAGACAGACAGGGAAGGAGAGACAGACAGACAGACAGGGAAGGAGAGACAGACAGACAGACAGGGAAGGAGAGACAGACAGACAGACAGGGAAGGAGAGACAGACAGACAGGGAAGGAGAGACAGACAGACAGGGAAGGAGAGACAGACAGACAGGGAAGGAGAGACAGACAGACAGTGAAGGAGAGACAGACAGACAGTGAAGGAGAGACAGACAGACAGACAGGGAAGGAGAGACAGACAGACAGGGAAGGAGAGACAGACAGACAGGGAAGGAGAGACAGACAGACAGGGAAGGAAAGACAGACAGACAGGGAAGGAGAGACAGACAGACAGGGAAGGAGAGACAGACAGACAGACAGGGAAGCAGAGACAGACAGACAGGGAAGCAGAGACAGACAGACAGGGAAGGAGAGACAGACAGACATGGAAGGAGAGACAGACAGACTGGGAAGGAGAGACAGACAGGGAGGGCGCGAGAGACGGACAGGGGGGCGCGAGAGACGGACAGGGGGGCGCGAGAGACGGACAGGGGGGCGCGAGAGACGGACAGGGAGAGCGCGAGAGACGGACAGGGGGGCGCGAGAGACGGACAGGGGGGCGCGAGAGACGGACAGGGAAGGAGAGACAGACAGACAGACAGGGAAGGAGAGACAGACAGACAGACAGGGAAGGAGAGACAGACAGACAGGGAAGCAGAGACAGACAGACAGGGAAGGAGAGACAGACAGACATGGAAGGAGAGACAGACAGACTGGGAAGGAGAGACAGACAGGGAGGGCGCGACAGACGGACAGGGGGCGCGAGAGACGGACAGGGGGCGCGAGAGACGGACAGGGGGCGAGAGAGACGGACAGGGAGAGCGAGAGAGACGGACAGGGGGCGAGAGACGGACAGGGGGCGGAGAGACGGACAGGGAAGGAGAGACAGACAGACAGACAGGGAAGGAGAGACAGACGGACAGGGAAGGAGAGACAGACGGACAGGGAAGGAGAGACAGACAGACAGGGAAGGAGAGACAGACAGACAGGGAAGGAGAGACAGACAGACAGGGAAGGAGAGACAGACAGACAGGGAAGGAGAGACAGACAGACAAGGAAGGAGAGACAGACAGACAGACAGGGAAGGAGAGACAGACAGGGAAGCAGAGACAGACAGACAGGGAAGGAGAGACAGACAGACAGGGAAGGAGAGACAGACAGGGAAGCAGAGAGAGACAGGCAGAGACAGACAGACAGGGAAGGAGAGACAGACAGGGAAGGAGAGACAGACAGACAGACAGGTAAGGAGAGACAGACAGACAGACAGGGAAGGAGAGACAGACAGACAGACAGGGAAGGAGAGACAGACAGACAGGGAAGGAGAGACAGACAGACAGGGAAGTAGAGACAGACAGACAGGGAAGGAGAGACAGACAGACAGGGAAGGAGAGACAGACAGACAGTGAAGGAGAGACAGACAGACAGTGAAGGAGAGACAGACAGACAGGGAAGGAGAGACAGACAGACAGGGAAGGAGAGACAGACAGACAGGGAAGGAGAGACAGACAGACAGGGAAGGAGAGACAGACAGACAGACAGACAGACAGACAGACAGACAGACAGGGAAGGAGAGACAGACAGACAGACAGGGAAGCAGAGACAGACAGACAGGGAAGCAGAGACAGACAGACAGGGAAGGAGAGACAGACAGACAGGGAAGGAGAGACAGACAGACATGGAAGGAGAGACAGACAGACTGGGAAGGAGAGACAGACAGGGAGGGCGCGAGAGACGGACAGGGGGCGCGCGAGACAGACGGACAGGGGGCGAGAGACGGACAGGGGGCGCGAGAGACGGACAGGGGGCGCGAGAGACGGACAGGGGGCGCGAGAGACGGACAGGGGGCGCGAGAGACGGACAGGGAGAGCGCGAGAGACGGACAGGGGGCGCGAGAGACGGACAGGGGGCGCGAGAGACGGACAGGGGGGCGCGAGAGACGGACAGGGAAGGAGAGACAGACAGACAGACAGACAGACAGACAGGGAAGGAGAGACAGACAGACAGACAGACAGGGAAGGAGAGACAGACAGACAGACAGACAGGGAAGGAGAGACAGACGGACAGGGAAGGAGAGACAGACAGACAGGGAAGGAGAGACAGACAGACAGGGAAGGAGAGACAGACAGACAGGGAAGGAGAGACAGACAGACAGGGAAGGAGAGACAGACAGACAGGGAAGGAGAGACAGACAGACAAGGAAGGAGAGACAGACAGACAAGGAAGGAGAGACAGACAGACAGGGAAGGAGAGACAGACAGACAGGGAAGGAGAGACAGACCGACAGGGAAGGAGAGACAGACCGACAGGGAAGGAGAGACAGACAGACAGGGAAGGAGAGACAGACAGACAGGGAAGGAGAGACAGACAGACAGGGAAGGAGAGACAGACAGACAGGGAAGGAGAGACAGACAGACAGACAGGGAAGGAGAGACAGACAGACAGACAGACAGGGAAGGAGAGACAGACAGACAGACAGACAGGGAAGGAGAGACAGACAGACAGACAGGGAAGGAGAGACAGACAGACAGACAGGGAAGGAGAGACAGACAGACAGACAGGGAAGGAGAGACAGACAGACAGACAGGGAAGGAGAGACAGACAGACAGACAGGGAAGGAGAGACAGACAGACAGACAGACAGGGAAGGAGAGACAGACAGACAGACAGGGAAGGAGAGACAGACAGACAGACAGACAGGGAAGGAGAGACAGACAGACAGGGAAGGAGAGACAGACAGACAGGGAAGGAGAGACAGACAGACAGACAGACAGACAGGGAAGGAGAGACAGACAGACAGGGAAGGAGAGACAGACAGACAGGGAAGGAGAGACAGACAGACAGACAGGGAAGGAGAGACAGACAGACAGGGAAGGAGAGACGGACAGGGGGGCGCGAGAGACAGACAGGCAGACGGACAGACAGGGAAGGAGAGACAGACAAACAGACAGGGAGGGAAGGAGAGAGACAGGGAGGGAAGGAGAGACGGAGGGAGGGCGCGAGAGACTGAGGGAGGGAGGGCGCGAGAGACTGAGGGAGGGAGGGCGCGAGAGACTGAGGGAGGGAGGGCGCAAGAGACTGACGGAGGGAGGGAGGGAGGGAGCGAGCGAGAGACGGAGGGAGCGAGAGACCGAAACAGAGAGGGAGAGTTGCCTCAAGGCCAGAGAGAACAGTCTGGTTAAACAGGAACAACTGGTAGATAAGACACTCCCTAACAGTCACACACACCCTGACACTGTCTCCCTCCCTAACATTAACCCCTGACCCTGTCTCCCTCTCTAACATTAACCCCTGTCTCCCTGTCTAACATTAACCCCTGACCCTGTCTCCCGCCCTAACATTAATCCCTGACCCGGTCTCCCTCCCTACCATTAACCCCTGACCTGGTCTTCTTCCCTGACCCTGTCTCCCTCTCTAACATTAACCCCTGACCCTGTCTCCCTCCCTAACATTAATCCCTGACCCTGTCTCCCTCTCTAACATTAACCCCTGACCCTGTCTCCCTCCCTAACATTAATCCCTGACCCGGTCTCCCTCCCTACCATTAACCCCTGACCTGGTCTTCTTCCCTGACCCTGTCTCCCTCTCTAACATTAACCCCTGACCCTGTCTCCCTCTCTAACATTAACCCCTGACCCTGTCTCCCTCCCTAACATTAATCCCTGACCCTGTCTCCCTCTCTAACATTAACCCCTGACCCTGTCTCCCTCCCTAACATTAATCCCTGACCCTGTCTCCTTCCCTAACATTAATCCCTGACCCTGTCTCCCTCCCTAACATTAATCCCTGACCCTGTCTCCTTCCCTAACATTAATCCCTGACCCTGTCTCCCTCCCTAACATTAATCCCTGACCCTGTCTCCTTCCCTAACATTAATCCCTGACCCTGTCTCCCTCCCTAACATTAATCCCTGACCCTGTCTCCTTCCCTAACATTAATCCCTGACCCTGTCTCCCTCCCTAACATTAATCCCTGACCCTGTCTCCCTCCCTAACATTAATCCCTGACCCTGTCTCCCTCCCTAACATTAATCCCTGACCCTGTCTCCCTCCCTGACCCTGTCTCCCTCCCTAACATTAACCCCTGACCCTGTCTCCCTCCCTAACATTAACCCCTGACCCTGTCTCCCTCTCTAACATTAACCCCTGACCCTGTCTCCCTCCCTAACATTAATCCCTGACCCGGTCTCCCTCTCTAACATTAATCCCTGACCCTGTCTCCCTCTCTAACATTAACCCCTGACCCGGTCTCCCTCTCTAACATTAACCCCTGACCCTGTCTCCCTCCCTAACATTAATCCCTGACCCTGTCTCCCTCCCTAACATTAATCCCTGACCCTGTCTCCCTCTCTAACATTAACCCCTGACCCTGTCTCCTCCCTAACATTAATCCCTGACCCTGTCTCCCTCCCTAACATTAACCCCTGACCCTGTCTCCCTCTCTAACATTAACCGCTGACCTGGTCTTCTTCCCTACCATTAACCCTGACCTGGTCTTCTTCCCTAACATTAACCCTGACCTGGTCTTCTTCCCTACCATTAACCCTGACCTTGTCTCCCTCCCTGACATTAACCTGACCCTCTCTCCCTCCCTGACCCTGTCTCCCTCCCTAACCTCTGACCCTGTCCTCCCTCCAGTCCAGAGTGCTGTAGCC
This sequence comes from Oncorhynchus nerka, assembly GCF_034236695.1. Classification (NCBI taxonomy): domain Eukaryota; kingdom Metazoa; phylum Chordata; class Actinopteri; order Salmoniformes; family Salmonidae; genus Oncorhynchus; species Oncorhynchus nerka. The sequence continues at coordinate 103,001,605 of NC_088405.1, forward strand.
CAGGTGAAGCCCTCAACCCTGACTTCTGATCCGGTTGGCATTGCGACAGTGGTAACCAAGCGCAGGCAGCAGCTGCAGGTGGAGAAGGACAGGCTGAGGCGGAAACAACAGGACCTGGCCCGTCCAATCAGAGTACAGGTCAGGGGTCAAACACACTGGAATATATATGGATATTATGTTCTATACTGTGCCTTCAGAAAGTATTCACACCCCTTGACTTACCACATTTTATTACAAAGTGGGTTAAATGCATTTCATTGTCTTTAAAATAAATGTTATGTCAACAATCTACACAAAATACTCTGTCAAAGTGGAACAAAAATTCGAACATTTGTAAAACATTTATGAAAAATAAAACACTTATATATACACTATATATACAGAAGTATGTGGACACCCTTCAAAACAGTGGATTCTATTTCAGCCACACCTGGTACTGACAGGTGTATACAATTGAGCACACAGCCATGCAATCTCCATAGACAAACATTGGCCAAACCCAGATTTGTCCGTCGGACTGCCAGAGGCAATTTGGAACTCGGTAGTGAGTGTTGCAACTGAGGACAGATGTTTTTACACGCCACACACTTCAGCGGTCCTGTCCTGTGAGCTTATGTGGCCTACGGCTGAGCCGTTGTTGCTCCGAGATGTTTCCACTTCACAATAACAGCACTAATAACTGACGGGGCAGCTCTAGTAGCGCCGAAATTTGAAGAACTGACTTGTTGGAAAGGTGGCATCCTAAGACGGTGTCATTTTGAAAGTCACTGAGCTCTTCAGTAAGGCCATTCTACATTCAAAATGGCACCGTCTTAGGATGCCACCTTTCCAACAAGTCAGTTCTTCTAGAGCTGCCCCGTCAGTTATTAGTGTTATTGTGAAGTGGAAAGTGTAGTCCGGTGGAAATTTGTCCTTTGGTCTGGAGTCCAAATTGAAGATTTTTGGTTCCAACCGCCGTGTCTTTGTAAGACGCAGAGTAGGTGAACGGATTATTACATTTTACATGTTTTATTTCACCTTTATTTAACCAGGTAGGCCAGTTGCTGGAGAGATGGTTGTCCTTCTGGTTCTCCCATTTCCACAGAACTCTGGTAGAGTGACCATTGTGTTCTTGGACACCTCCCGAACCAAGGCCCTTCTCCCTTGATTGCTCAGTGTGGCTGGGTGTTCAGCTCTAGGAAGAGTCTTGGTGGTTCCAAACTTCTTCCATTTCAGAATGATGGAGGCCACTGTGTTCTTAGGGACCTTCAATGCTGCAGAATGATGGAGGCCACTGTGTTCTTAGGGACCTTCAATGCTGCAGAATGATGGAGGCCACTGTGTTCTTAGGGACCTTCAATGCTGCAGAATGATGGAGGCCACTGTGTTCTTAGGGACCTTCAATGCTGCAGAATGATGGAGGCCACTGTGTTCTTAGGGACCTTCAATGCTGCAGAATGATGGAGGCCACTGTGTTCTTAGGGACCTTCAATGCTGCAGAATGATGGATGTGTTCTTAGGGACCTTCAATGCTGCAGAATGATGGAGGCCACTGTGTTCTTAGGGACCTTCAATGCTGCAGAATGATGGAGGCCACTGTGTTCTTAGGGACCTTCAATGCTGCAGAATGATGGAGGCCACTGTGTTCTTGGGGACCTTCAATGCTGCAGAATGATGGAGGCCACTGTGTTCTTAGGGACCTTCAATGCTGCAAAAAAACGTGGTACCCTTCCCCAGATCGGGGCGGCAGGTAGCCTAGTGGTTAGAGCGTTGGGCCAGTAACCGAAAGGTTGCTAGATCGAATCCCTGAGCTGACAAGGTAAAAATCTGTCGTTCTGCCCCTGAACAAGGCGGTTAACCCACTGTTCCTAGGCCGTCATTGAAAATAAGAATTTGTTCTTAACTGACTTGCCTAGTGAAATAAAGGTAAACACAATCAACACAATCCAGTCTCAGAGCTCTATATACAATTCCTTCGACCTCATGGCTTGGTTTTTGCTCTGACATGCACTGTCAACTGTGGGATCTTAAGTAGACAGGTGTGTGTCTTTCCAAATCATGTCCAATTAATTGAATTTACCACAAGTGGACTCCAATCAAGTTGTAGAAACATCTCAAGGATGATCAATGGAAACAGGATGCACCTGAGCTCATTTTCGTGTCTGATAGCAAAGGGTCTGAATACTTATGTAAATAAGTAATACATTTGCAAAAATGTCTTAAAACCTGTTTTCACTTTGTCATTATGGAGGTATTGTGGGTAGATTGATGAAGGAAAATAATGATTATAATCAATTTTAGAATTTAGCTGTAACAACTAAATGAATACTTTTCGAATGCACTGTATATGTGTGGGTAAATATGTTGGGTGTTATTTATTTAATATGTTGGGTGTTATTTATTTAATATGTTGGGTGTTATTTATTTAATATGTTGGGTGTTATTTATTTAATATGTTGGGTGTTATTTATTTAATATGTTGGGTGTTATTTATTAAATATGTTGGGTGTTATTTATTTAATATGTTGGGTGTTATTTATTTAATATGTTGGGTGTTATTTATTTAATATGTTGGGTGTTATTTATTAAATATGTTGGGTGTTATTTATTTAATATGTTGGGTGTTATTTATTTAATATGTTGGGTGTTATTTATTAAATATGTTTTTATTGTGACAGCAAAGTACCAGCAGAGTTTTTAATATTAGTTGTTTTTACAGAACCAATAATAATAATAAAGTAAACCAGTAATAAATAATCAATCAATAGTGTAACCCGTGTCAGGATGTGGCGGTGAGGAGCGGACTGGAGCATGATGGGAAAATGAGGAACAACCATGTAGACCCCGCCCTCAACGGGTGAGCCTGTCTGCCTTCGTGTCTGTGTGCATGTGGAGGTATACGCTTCCCAAACAAATATGTGTGCGTTTTAGCCAATATTACAACTGTGTGTGTTGGTCACTGCTTGTAGGGCCCACTCCCGTAACCAGAGTACTGACAGTGGTCTGAGTGTCAGCAGCTTCACACGGACACCTGATGACCTGCTGAACACTGTGGAACTCATGGATACAGGTAAGACACACACACACCTTGGTTTAAATTGGACTATTTTAAAGGGAAAATAACCTAATCAAATGTTATTTGTCACTTCGTAAACAACAGGTGTAGACTAACAGTGTAATGCTTGTTAAACAACAGGTGTAGACTAACAACAACAGGTGTAGACTAACAACAACAGGTGTAGACTAACAACAACAGGTGTAGACTAACAACAACAGGTGTAGACTAACAACAACAGGTGTAGACTAACAACAACAGGTGTAGACTAACAACAACAGGTGTAGACTAACAACAACAGGTGTAGACTAACAGTGAAATGCTTGGTAAACAACAGGTGTAGACTAACAACAACAGGTGTAGACTAACAACAACAGGTGTAGACTAACAACAACAGGTGTAGACTAACAGTGAAATGCTTGTTAAACAACAGGTGTAGACTAACAACAACAGGTGTAGACTAACAACAACAGGTGTAGACTAACAACAACAGGTGTAGACTAACAACAACAGTAGACTAACAACAACAGGTGTAGACTAACAACAACAGGTGTAGACTAACAACAACAGGTGTAGACTAACAACAACAGGTGTAGACTAACAGGTGTAGACTAACAGTGAAATGCTTGGTAAACAACAGGTGTAGACTAACAACAACAGGTGTAGACTAACAACAACAGGTGTAGACTAACAACAACAGGTGTAGACTAACAGTGAAATGCTTGTTAAACAACAGGTGTAGACTAACAACAACAGGTGTAGACTAACAACAACAGGTGTAGACTAACAACAACAGGTGTAGACTAACAACAACAGGTGTAGACTAACAACAACAGGTGTAGACTAACAGTGAAATGCTTGGTAAACAACAGGTGTAGACTAACAACAACAGGTGTAGACTAACAGTGAAATGCTTGGTAAACAACAGGTGCAGACTAACAGTGTAATGCTTGGTAAACAACAGGTGTAGACTAACAGTGAAATGCTTGTTAAACAACAGGTGTAGATTAACAGTGGAATGCTTGGTAAACATGTATATATACTGACAGGTTACCATAGTTACATTAATATATACTGACAGGTTACCATAGTCACATTAATATATACTGACAGGTTACCATAGTCACATTAATATACACTGACAGGTTACCATAGTTACATTAATATATACTGACAGGTTACCATAGTCACATTAATATATACTGACAGGTTACCATAGTTACATTAATATATACTGACAGGTTACCATAGTTACATTAATATATACTGACAGGTTACCATAGTTACATTAATATATACTGACAGGTTACCATAGTTACATTAATATATACTGACAGGTTACCATAGTCACATTAATATATACTGATAGGTTACCATAGTTACATTAATATATACTGACAGGTTACCATAGTCACATTAATATATACTGACAGGTTACCATAGTCACATTAATATATACTGACAGGTTACCATAGTCACATCAATATATACTGACAGGTTACCATAGTCACATTAATATATACTGACAGGTTACCATAGTTACATTAATATATACTGACAGGTTACCATAGTCACATTAATATATACTGACAGGTTACCATAGTCACATTAATATATACTGACAGGTTACCATAGTCACATTAATATATACTGACAGGTTACCATAGTCACATTAATATATACTGACAGGTTACCATAGTTACATTAATATATACTGACAGGTTACCATAGTCACATTAATATATACTGACAGGTTACCATAGTTACATTAATATATACTGACAGGTTACCATAGTCACATTAATATATACTGACAGGTTACCATAGTCACATTAATATATACTGACAGGTTACCATAGTCACATTAATATATACTGACAGGTTACCATAGTCACATTAATATATACTGACAGGTTACCATAGTCACATTAATATATACTGACAGGTTACCATAGTTACATTAATATATACTGACAGGTTACCATAGTCACATTAATATATACTGACAGGTTACCATAGTCACATTAATATATACTGACAGGTTACCATAGTCACATTAATATATACTGACAGGTTACCATAGTTACATTAATATATACTGACAGGTTACCATAGTCACATTAATATATACTGACAGGTTACCATAGTCACATTAATATATACTGACAGGTTACCATAGTCACATTAATATATACTGACAGGTTACCATAGTCACATTAATATATACTGACAGGTTACCATAGTCACATTAATATATACTGACAGGTTACCATAGTCACATTAATATATACTGACACCTGGAGGTTACCATAGTTACATTAATATATACTGACAGGTTACCATAGTCACATTAATATATACTGACAGGTTACCATAGTCACATTAATATATACTGACAGGTTACTACCATAGTCACATTAATATATACTGACACCTGGAGGTTACCATAGTCACATTTAATATTCACTGACAGGTTACCATAGTTACAATAATATACACTGACAGGTTACCATAGTCACATTTAATATTCACTGACAGGTTACCATAGTTACAATAATATACACTGAGTGTACAAAACATTAAGAACACTCTTTCCATGACATTGACTGACCAGGTGAAAACTATGATCCCTTATTGATGTCCCTTGTTACATCCACTTCAATCAGTGTAGATGAAGGGGAGGAGACCAGTTAAAGAAGGATTTATAAGCCTTGAGACAATTGAGACAATGATTGTGTCTGTGTGACATTCAGAGGGTGAATGGGCAAGACAAAATATTGAAGTGCCTTAGAAAAGGGTATGGTAGTAGGTGCCAGGCTGGGTTTTCCACACTCAACAGTTTCCTGTGTGTATCAAGAATGGTCCACCACCCAAAGGACAGCCAGCCAACCTCACACAACTGTGGGAAGCATTTGTAGTCAACATAGGCCAGCATCCCTGTGGAAGGCTTTCCACACCTTGTAGTGTCCATTCCCTGACGATTTGAGGCTTTTTTGAGGGCAAAAGGGGGCTGCAACTCACTATTAGGAAGGTGTTGTTCATTTGTTGTACTCTGTGTAAATGAATGCACTCAATCTCTGGGGTTACATCTTGGAGCTCTAGCAACATCCACAACATCCTAATGACTGTATTATGTGCTGTGATAGGTGACTCTGGAGCAGGCCAGCCAATGGCATTCCTGGAGGCAGGCCCAGGGGTGTGCATGGCTACCGATGGGGAGGAGCTAATGCCCAGCATCCAGGAAGCCCTGAGCTCAGACCTCCTGAGTGACATGGATACTGTTCTCTGGTTATAGACACACACTATAGATACACACACACTATAGTCACACACACACATACACTCTAGACACACGCACACACAATATAGACACACCTACCTGGCTATAGACTCTACACAACAGTAGTACATAATGAACTGACTTGATGGGTTATAGACTACACAACAGGGAACGAGACTCAGACTCTGCCCCTCCACTTCCTCTCCTGTCTGTTACCTGTCTTCCTTGAACTTAGCTGGCCACTGATTGGCTGGTTTCCCAGGATGTAACCCAGTAGACACTGTGGCCCTTGACGACAGGAGATATAGCGATACATGATGTGGTACTGAGGAGACACTGTGGCCCTTGACGACAGGAGATAGAGCGATACATGATGTGGTACTGAGGAGACACTGTGGCCCTTGACGACAGGAGATAGGGAGATACATTATGTGGTACTGAGGAATGTGGCTAGTGTTTTCTTCCTCGATCTCTCCCTCTCTCCTCCCTCTCTCCTTCCCCCTCTCCTCTCCCTCCTCCTTTCTCCCTCCCTCCTTCCCTTTCCCAGGAGAGAGAATCTTCAGTTTGCCTTTCATCCCTGTATACCTCACACCTGCCTTCCCATAAGTATGTATCTTTGTTAGTTATGCCCACATATATCAACAAACAATCTTCTTTATAAGTGGTACAATTTCTCAACAACGTGTTGTTTAACTTGCAGGCTGCTAAATTGTGAGGCACGAGAGATTAACAGAATATTCCTCCACATCAGCAGTTGTAATAGAATTGACCAGTTATAACGTCCATCCAGAACCTTCCTAAAGTATTCACACCCCTTGACTTATTCCACATTTTGTCGTGTTGCCATGTGGGATTAAAATGGATCTACACAACATACTCAGTAATGTCAAAGTGGAAGATTTTGACATTAGGTACATTTGAAGTTGGAAGTTTACATACACTTAGGTTGGAGTCATTAAAACTAGTTTACATACACTTAGGTTGGAGTCATTAAAACTAGTTTACATACACTTAGGTTGGAGTCATTAAAACTAGTCTACATACACTGATGTTGGAGTCATTAAAACTAGTCTACATACACTTAGGTTGGAGTCATTAAAACTAGTCTACATACACTTAGGTTGGAGTCATTAAAACTAGTTTACATACACTTAGGTTGGAGTCATTAAAACTAGTTTACATACACTCAGGTTGGAGTCATTAAAACTAGTCTACATACACTTAGGTTGGAGTCATTAAAACTAGTCTACATACACTTAGGTTGGAGTCATTAAAACTAGTTTACATACACTCAGGTTGGAGTCATTAAAACTAGTTTACATACACTCAGGTTGGAGTCATTAAAACTAGTTTACATACACTCAGGTTGGAGTCATTAAAACTAGTCTACATACACTTAGGTTGGAGTCATTAAAACTAGTTTACATACACTTAGGTTGGAGTCATTAAAACTAGTTAACATACACTTAGGTTGGAGTCATTAAAACTTGTTTTTCAACTACTCCACAAATTTCTTTTTAACAAACTATAGTTTTGGCAAGTCGGTTAGGACATCTACTTTGTGCATGACACAAGTAATTTTTCCAACAATTGCTTACAGACAGATTATTTCACTTATAATTCACTGTGTCACAATTCCAGTGGGTCAGAAGTTTGCATACACTAAGTTGACTGTGCCTTTAAACAGCTTGGAAAATTCCAGAAAAATGATGTCATGGCTTTTGAATCTTCTGATAGGCTAATTGACATCATTTGAATCAATTGGAGAGCTTCTGATTGGAGGTGTACCTGTGGATGTATTTCAAGGCCTACCTTCAAACTCAGTGCCTCTTTGCTTGACATCATGGGAAAATTAAAATAAATCAGCCAAGACCTCAGAAAAAAAATTGTAGACCTTCACAAGTCTGGTTCATCCTTGGGAGCAATTTCCAAACGCCTGAAGGTACCACATTCATCTGTACAAACAATAGTACACAAGTATAAACACCATGGGACCACGCAGCCATCATATCGCTCAGGAAGGAGACGCGTTCTGTCTCCTAGAGATTAATGTACTTTGGTGCAAAATGTGCAAATCAATCCCAGAACAACAGCAAAGGACCTTGTGAAGATGCTGGAGGAAACAGGTACAAAGTATCTATCCACAGTAAAATGAGTCCTATGGACAAGTTTTCCTCTAGAACTTTGCCTGTGCTTAGCTCTATTCTGTTTCATTTACCTTAAAAAAAACTCCCTAGTCCTTGCCGATGACAAGCATACCCATAACATGATGCAGCCACCGCCATGCTTGAAAATATTAAGTGCTGGATTTACCCCAAACATAACACTTTGTATTCAGGACTTAAGGTTAATTTCTTTGCCATATTTATATTTATAGTTTTACATTAGTGCCTTACAGGATGCATGTTTGGAATATTTTTATTCTGTACAGGCTTCCTTCCTTTCACTTTGTCATTTATGTTAATATTGTGGAGTAACTACAATTGTTGATCCATCTTCAGTCAGGGACATCCATCCTCCTATCACAGCTATTAAACTCTAATTGTTTTAAAGTCACCATTGGCCTCATGGTGAAATCTCTGAGTGCTTTGCTCCCTCTCTGGCAACTGAGTTCAGAAGGGCGCCTGTATCTTTGTAGTGACTGGATGTATTGATACACCATCCAAAATGTAATTAATAACTTCACCATGCTTTTTTAAATTTGGGGCGGCAGGGTAGCCTAGTGGTTAGAGTGTTGGACTAGTAACCGAAAGGTTGCAAGTTCAAATCCCCGAGCTGACAAGGTACAAATCTGTTGTTCTGCCCCTGAACAGGCAGTTAACCCACTGTTCCTAGGCCGTCATTGAAAATAAGAATTTGTTCTTAACTGACTTGCCTAGTAAAATAGTTTTTTTTGTTTTTTTTGTTACCCATCTACCAATAGGAGCCCTTCTATGCGAGGCACTGGAAAACCTCCCTGGTCTTTGTGGTTAAATCTGTGTTTGAAATTCACTGCTCGACTGAGGGACTTTACAAATAACTGTGTGTGAGGTACAGAGATGGGCTAGTCATTTACAAATCATGTTAAACACTATTATTGTACACAGAGTGAGTCCATGCAACTTATTTTGTGACTTGTTAAGAACATTTTTAATACTGAACATATGTAGGCTTGCCATAACAAAAGGGTTGAATACTTATTGACCTTTCAGCTTTTTATTTTGTATTAATTTGTAAAACATGCTAAAAACATAATTCCACTTTGATGTTATGGGATATTGTGTGTAGACCAGTGACAAAACATTACATTTTAATCCATTTAGAATTCAGTCTGTAAAACAAGAAAATGTGGAGAAAGTCAAGAGGTGTCAATACTTGTATGTATTTGTATGTAGCTATAATAATGGGACAGAATGTTACATCAGTCTGGGACAGTTAGGCTGCGTTTACACAGGCAGCCCAGTTCTGATACTTTTTCCACTAATTGGTCTTTTGACCAATCACACCTGATGTTATCATAGATCTTTTTCAGAGATGATCTGATTGGTCAAAAGACCAATTAGTGAGAAAAAAAATATCAGAAATGGGCTGCCTGTGTAAACACTGCCTTAACACACAACCCTACAGAACACACACACACCATGTAAATTAAAGCAAACCTATTATGCATGATGCTATGTGTTTTATAATACAGTATTGATGCTAGGTGTTTTATAATACAGTATTGATGCTAGGTGTATGGAACTCTATTTCCTGTCTGTTGTTCTGTTTCTCTGCCTGTAGTCTGTCCATAGTATGTCTGTCCATCGTATGTTTGTCTGTCTAGTCTGTCTGTCTGTCTGTCTGCCTGTAGTCTGTCCATAGTATGTCTGTCCATCGTATGTTTGTCTGTCTAGTCTGTCTGTCTGTCTGTCTGCCTGTAGTCTGTCCATCGTATGTTTGTCTGTCTAGTCTGTCTGTCTGCCTGTAGTCTGTGTATCACCTTAGAACAACTCAATAATAACTGATACTCAGAACTATTATTTAGTATTTTGATCATGTTTATATATGCATGTGTTTTCAAATGCAGTTCATCTTTATATTTGTGTAATCATTTTTAAACCAAGCTATAGTAGAATAAACTTTGACAATCTGTTCTTGTTGATATTCATGCTTTTATTGGCAGGAGCCTAATCATCAGACACTTTGGTAACCCTTCAAGTTGTTGTTGTTTTGTGGGTATTTTTATTGGGTGAACAGCCAGATCAGACATCAGTATATCCCAAGTGGCATAATGAATGGTTCACTGCAGCTCAATGACTCAATCTACAAGGCTTCATAATGAATGGTTCACTGCAGCTCAATGACTCAATCTACAAGGCTTCATAATGAATGGTTCACTGCAGCTCAATGACTCAATCTACAAGGCTTCATAATGAATGGTTCACTGCAGCTCAATGACTCAATCTACAAGGCTTCATAATGAATGGTTCACTGCAGCTCAATGACTCAATCTACAAGGCTTCATAATGAATGTTTCACTGCAGCTCAATGACTCAATCTACAAGGCTTCATAATGAATGGTTCACTGCAGCTCAATGACTCAATCTACAAGGCTTCATAATGAATGGTTCACTGCAGCTCAATGACTCAATCTACAAGACTTCATAATGAATGGTTCACTGCAGCTCAATGACTCAATCTACAAGGCTTCATAATGAATGGTTCACTGCAGCTCAATGACTCAATCTACAAGGCTTCATAATGAATGGTTCACTGCAGCTCAATGACTCAATCTACAAGGCTTCATAATGAATGGTTCACTGCAGCTCAATGACTCAATCTACAAGGTTTCATAATTCTAAAGAAGTGCAGCCTATTGCATGTACAGTGGCTTGCGAAAGTGTTCACCCCCCCTCTGCATTTTTACTATTTTGTTGCCTTACAACCTGGAATGAAAATATATTTTGGGGGGGTTTGTATCATTTGATTTACACAACATGCCAACTACTTTGAAGATGGAAAATATTTTAGGAGATAAGACAAAAAAACAGAACTTGAGCGTGTATAACTGTTCACCCCCCCCCAAAGTCAATACTTTGTAGAGACACCTTTTACAGCAATTACAGCTGCTAGTCTCTTGGGTATGTCTCTATAAGCTTGGCACATCTAGCCACTGGGATTTTTGCCCATTTCTCAAGGCAAAACTGCTTCAGCTCCTTCAAGTTGGATGGGTTCCGCTGGTGTACAGCAATCTTTAAGTCATACCACAGATTCTCAATTGGATTGAGGTCTGGGCTTTGACTAGGCTATTCCAAGACAAATAAATGTTTCCCCTTAAACCACTCGTGTGTTGCTTTAGCAGTATGCTTAGGGTCATTGTCCTACTGAAAGGTGAACCTCCTTCCCAGTCTCAAATCTCTGGAAGACTGAAACAGGATTTCCCTGTATTTAGCCCCATCCATCATTCCTTCAATTCTGACCAGTTTCCCAGTTCCTGCCGATGAAAAACATCCCCACAGCATGATGCTGCCACCACCATGATTCACTGTGGGGATGGTGTTCTCGGGTTGATGAGAGGTGTTAGGTCTGCACCAGACATAGCGTTTTCCTTGATGGCCAAAAAGCTCAATTTTAGTCTCATCTGTCCAGAGTACCTTCTTCCATATGTTTGGGGAGTCTCCCACATGCCTTTTGGCGAACACCAAACATGTTTTCTTATTTCTTGCCTCAAGCAATGGCTTTTTTCTGCCCACTCTTCCATAAAGCCCAGCTCTATGGAGTGTACAGCTTAAAGTGGTCCTATGGACAGATACTCCAATCTCTGCTGTGGAGCTTTGCAGCTCCTTCAGGATTATCTTTGGTCTCTTTGTTGCCTCTCTGATTAATGCCCTCCTTGCCTGGTCTGTGAGTTTTGGTGAGCAGCCCTCTTGGCAGGTTTGTTGTGGTGCCATATTCTTTCCATTTTTTAATATTGGATTTAATGGTGCTCCATTTTGCATATTTTTTTATAACCCAACCCTGATCTGTACTTCTCCACAACTTTGTCCCTGACCTGTTTGTAGAGCTCCTTGGTCTTCATGGTGCTGCTTGCTTAGTGGTGTTGCAGACTCTGGGGCCTTTCAGAACAGGTGAAAATATACTGAGATCATGTGACAGATCATGTGACACTTAGATTGCACACAGGTGGACATTATTTGACTAATAATGTGACTTCTGAAGGTAGTTGGTTACACCAGATCTTATTTAGGGGCTTCATAGTAAAGGGGAGGGGCTTCATAGCAAAGGGGAGGGGCTTCATTGTAAAGGGGAGGGGCTTCATAGCAAAGGGGAGGGGCTTCATTGTAAAGGGGAGGGGCTTCATAGTAAAGGGGGTGAAAACACCACCTTTCCTTTTTTTTTGTGATTTTTTTTGTTTGTTTTTGAAACAAGTAATTTTTTTCATTTCACTTCACCAATTTGGAATATTTAGTGTATGTCCACTACATAAAAATCTATTTAAATTACAGGTTGTAATACAACAAAATAGAAAAAATGCTAAGGGGGATGAATACTTTCACAAGGCACTGTATGTGTGTGTGGACGAGGCTTTGTGTGAAAGTGGGTGGGTGGGGCTTTGTGTGAAGGTGGGTGGGTGGGGCTTTGTGTGAAGGTGGGTGGGTGGGGCTTTGTGTAAAGGTAGGTGGGTGGGGCTTTGTGTGAAGGTGGGTGGGTGGGGCTTTGTGTAAAGGTAGGTGGGTGGGGCTTTGTGTAAAGGTAGGTGGGTGGGGCTTTGTGTGAAGGTGGGTGGGTGGGGCTTTGTGTGAAGGTGGGTGGGTGGGGCTTTGTGTAAAGGTGGGTGGGTGGGGCTTTGTGTAAAGGTAGGTGGGTGGGGCTTTGTGTAAAGGTGGGTGGGAGGGGCTTGGAGCATATTACAACTTTTGTTTTTGCACATCCATCTCTATACCAGAAAATTATAATCTATTGGATAATTTGGACATGTTCACACTAAAAGTATATATATTCATATCACCATTTTATAAATAGTGCAAATGCATGACCCCGCTTCCCCAGTCGCCCCAAGATCAATTGTTTTGAACACTAAAGTTTTGAATCACAACACTCGGCTCCACTGCTTTGATTCGTGCAGCGTTTGAACCTTTATTTAACTAGGCAAGACAGTTAAGAACAAATTCTTATTTACAATATATTATATTATTTACTACCCCGGCGAAACCCGGACGATGCTGGGCCAATTGTGCGCCGCCCTATGGGACTCCCAATCACAGCCGGATGTGACATGCAGTTAACCCACTGTTCCTAGGCCGTCATTGAAAATAAGAATTAGTTCTTAACTGTAAAAAAAAAAAATACAGCTAATTAAGGAGCAACAATAAAATAACAATGTGGAGACTATATACAGGGTATTACGGTACAGAGTCAATGTGGAGGCTATATACAGGGTATTACGGTACAGAGTCAATGTGGAGGATATATACAGGTTATTACGGTACAGAGTCAATGTGGAGGATATATACAGGGTATTACGGTACAGAGTCAATGTGGAGGATATATACAGGGTATTACGGTACAGAGTCAATGTGGAGGCTATATACAGGGGGTACCGGTACAGAGTCAATGTGGAGGCTATATACAGGTTATTACGGTACAGAGTCAATGTGGAGGCTATATACAGGGTATTACGGTACAGAGTCAATGTGGAGGCTATATACAGGGGGTACCGGTACAGAGTCAATGTGGAGGCTATATACAGGTTATTACGGTACAGAGTCAATGTGGAGGCTATATACAGGTTATTACGGTACAGAGTCAATGTGGAGGCTATATACAGGGTGTTACGGTACAGAGTCAATGTGGAGGCTATATACAGGGTGTTACGGTACAGAGTCAATGTGGAGGCTATATACAGGGTATTACGGTACAGAGTCAATGTGGAGGCTATATACAGGGTATTACGGTACAGAGTCAATGTGGAGGCTATATACAGGGTATTACGGTACAGAGTCAATGTGGAGACTATATACAGGGTGTTACGGTACAGAGTCAATGTGGAGGCTATATACAGGGTATTACGGTACAGAGTCAATGTGGAGGCTATATACAGGGTATTACGGTACAGAGTCAATGTGGAGGCTATATACAGGGTATTACGGTACAGAGTCAATGTGGAGACTATATACAGGGTATTACGGTACAGAGTCAATGTGGAGGCTATATACAGGGTATTACGGTACAGAGTCAATGTGGAGACTATATACAGGGTATTACGGTACAGAGTCAATGTGGAGACTATATACAGGGTATTACGGTACAGAGTCAATGTGGAGGCTATATACAGGGGGTACTGGTACAGAGTCAATGTGGAGGTTATATACAGGGTATTACGGTACAGAGTCAATGTGGAGGCTATATACAGGGGGTACCGGTACAGAGTCAATGTGGAGGCTATATACAGGGTATTACGGTACAGAGTCAATGTGGAGACTATATACATTTAACATTTAAGTCATTTAGCAGACGCTCTTATCCAGAGCGACTTACAAATTGGTGCATTCACCTTATGACCTCCAGTGGAACAGTAGTGCATCTAAATCTTTTCAGGGGAGGGGGTGAGAGGGATTACTTTATCCTATCCTAGGTATTCCTTAAAGAGGTGGGGTTTCAGGTGTCTCCGGAAGGTGGTGATTGACTCCGCTGTCCTGGCGTCGTGAGGGAGTTTGTTCCACCATTGGGGGGCCAGAGCAGCGAACAGTTTTGACTGGGCTGAGCGGGAACTGTACTTCCTCAGTGGTAGGGAGGCGAGCAGGCCAGAGGTGGATGAACGCAGTGCCCTTGTTTGGGTGTAGGGCCTGATCAGAGCCTGGAGGTACTGAGGTGCCGTTCCCCTCACAGCTCCGTAGGCAAGCACCATGGTCTTGTAGCGGATGCGAGCTTCAACTGGAAGCCAGTGGAGGGAGCGGAGGAGCGGGGTGACGTGAGAGAACTTGGGAAGGTTGAACACCAGACGGGCTGCGGCGTTCTGGATGAGTTGTAGGGGTTTAATGGCACAGGCAGGGAGCCCAGCCAACAGCGAGTTGCAGTAATCCAGACGGGAGATGACAAGTGCCTGGATTAGGACCTGCGCCGCTTCCTGTGTGAGGCAGGGTCGTACTCTGCGGATGTTGTAGAGCATGAACCTACAGGAACGGGCCACCGCCTTGATGTTAGTCGAGAACGACAGGGTGTTGTCCAGGATCACGCCAAGGTTCTTAGCGCTCTGGGAGGAGGACACAATGGAGTTGTCAACCGTGATGGCGAGATCATGGAACGGGCAGTCCTTCCCGGGAGGAAGAGCAGCTCCGTCTTGCCGAGGTTCAGCTTGAGGTGGTGATCCGTCATCCACACGGATATGTCTGCCAGACATGCAGAGATGCGATTCGCCACCTGGTCATCAGAAGGGGGAAAGGAGAAGATTAATTGTGTGTCGTCTGCATAGCAATGATAGGAGAGACCATGTGAGGTTATGACAGAGCCAAGTGACTTGGTGTATAGCGAGAATAGGAGAGGGCCTAGAACAGAGCCCTGGGGACACCAGTGGTGAGAGCACGTGGTGTGCAGACGGATTCTCGCCACGCCACCTGGTAGGAGCGACCTGTCAGGTAGGACGCAATCCAAGCGTGGGCCGCGCCGGAGATGCCCAACTCGGAGAGGGTGGAGAGGAGGATCTGATGGTTCACAGTATCGAAGGCAGCCGATAGGTCTAGAAGGATGAGAGCAGAGGAGAGAGAGTTAGCTTTAGCAGTGCGGAGCGCCTCCGTGATACAGAGAAGAGCAGTCTCAGTTGAATGACTAGTCTTGAAACCTGACTGATTTGGATCAAGAAGGTCATTCTGAGAGAGATAGCGGGAGAGCTGGCCAAGGACGGCACGTTCAAGAGTTTTGGAGAGAAAAGAAAGAAGGGATACTGGTCTGTAGTTGTTGACATCGGAGGGATCGAGTGTAGGTTTTTTCAGAAGGGTGCAACTCTCGCTCTCTTGAAGACGGAAGGGACGTAGCCAGCGGTCAGGGATGAGTTGATGAGCGAGGTGAGGTAAGGAGGAGGTCTCCGGAAATGGTCTGGAGAAGAGAGGAGGGGATAGGGTCAAGCGGGCAGGTTGTAGGGCGGCCGGCCGTCACAAGACGCGAGATTTCATCTGGAGAGAGAGGGAGAAAGAGGTCAGAGCACAGGGTAGGGCAGTGTGAGCAGAACCAGCGGTGTCGTTTGACTTAGCAAACGAGGATCGGATGTCGTCGACCTTCTTTTCAAAATGGTTGACGAAGTCATCTGCAGAGAGGGAGGAGGGGGGAGGGGAGGAGGATTCAGGAGGGAGGAGAAGGTTGCAAAGAGCTTCCTAGGGTTAGAGGCAGATGCTTGGAATTTAGAGTGGTAGAAAGTGGCTTTAGCAGCAGAGAGAGAAGAGGAAAATGTAGAGAGGAGGGAGTGAAAGGATGTCAGGTCCGCAGGGAGGCGAGTTTTCCTCCATTTCCGCTCGGCTGC
This sequence comes from Oncorhynchus nerka, assembly GCF_034236695.1. Taxonomy (NCBI): domain Eukaryota; kingdom Metazoa; phylum Chordata; class Actinopteri; order Salmoniformes; family Salmonidae; genus Oncorhynchus; species Oncorhynchus nerka. The sequence goes on from NC_088405.1 coordinate 103,018,393, forward strand.
CCGGAGCCCTGTTCTGTGAGCTCGCAATGAGTCGTCGAGCCACGGAGCGGGAGGGGGAGGACCGAGCCGGCCTGGAGGATAGGGGACATAGAGAGTCAAAGGATGCAGAAAGGGAGGAGAGGAGGGTTGAGGAGGCAGAATCAGGAGATAGGTTGGAGAAGGTTTGAGCAGAGGGAAGAGATGATAGGATGGAAGAGGAGAGAGTAGCGGGGAGAGAGAGCGAAGGTTGGGACGGCGCGATACCATCCGAGTAGGGGCAGTGTGGGAAGTGTTGGATGAGAGCGAGAGGGAAAAGGATACAAGGTAGTGGTCGGAGACTTGGAGGGAGTTGCAACGAGGTTAGTGGAAGAACAGCATCTAGTAAAGATGAGGTCGAGCGTATTTCCTGCCTTGTGAGTAGGGGGAAGGTGAGAGGGTGAGGTCAAAAGAGGAGAGGAGTGGAAAGAAGGAGGCAGAGAGGAATGAGTCAAAGGTAGGCGTGGGGAGGTTAAAGTCGCCCAGAACTGTGAGAGGTGAGCCGTCCTCAGGAAAGGAGCTTATCAAGGCATCAAGCTCATTGATGAACTCTCCGAGGGAACCTGGAGGGCGATAAATGATAAGGATGTTAAGCTTGAAAGGGCTGGTAACTGTGACAGCATGGAATTCAAAGGAGGCGATAGACAGATGGGTAAGGGGAGAAAGAGAGAATGACCACTTGGGAGAGATGAGGATCCCGGTGCCACCACCCCGCTGACCAGAAGCTCTCGGGGTGTGCGAGAACACGTGGGCAGACGAAGAGAGAGCAGTAGGAGTAGCAGTGTTGTCTGTGGTGATCCATGTTTCCGTCAGTGCCAAGAAGTCGAGGGACTGGAGGGAGACATAGGCGGAGATGAACTCTGCCTTGTTGGCCACAGATCGGCAGTTCCAGAGGCTACCGGAGACCTGGAACTCCACGTGGGTCGTGCGCGCTGGGACCACCAGATTAGGGTGGCCGCGGCCACGCGGTGTGGAGCGTTTGTATGGTCTGTGCAGAGAGGAGAGAACAGGGATAGACAGACACATAGTTGACAGGCTACACAAGAGGCTACGCTAATGCAAAGGAGATTGGAATGACAAGTGGACTACACGTCACGAGTGTTCAGAGAGTTAAGCTTACGTAGCAAGAATCTTATTGACTAAAATGATTAAAATGATACAGTACTGCTGAAGTAGGCTAGCTGGCAGAGGCTGCGTTGTTGACTAAGTAGGCTAGCTGGCATTGGCTGCGTTGTTGACACTACACTAATCAAGTCGTTCCGTTGAGTGTAATAGTTTCTACTGTGCTGCTATTCGGGGCTAGCTGGCTAGCTAGCAGTGTTGATTACGTTACGTTGCGTTAAAAGAACGACAATAGCTGGCTAGCTAACCTAGGAAATCGCTCTAGACTACACAATTATCTTTGATACAAAGACGGCTATGTAGCTAGCTATGTAGCTAGCTACGATCAAACAAATCAAGCCGTTGTACTGTAATGAAATGAAATGAAAAATGTGATACTACCTGTGGAGCGAGCGAAATGCGACCGGATTGTTGAGTGCAGAAGTTCTGTTCGGTAGACGTTGGCTAGCTGTTGGCTAGCTAGCAGAGTCTCCTATGTTAAGGACGACATAAAACTACACACTCTAAACTACACAATTATCTTGGGTACGAAGACAGCAAAGACAACTATGTAGCTAGCTAACACTACACTAATCAAGTCGTTCAGTTGAGTGTAATAGTTGTGCTGCTAATCGGTAGACGGTGGACTAGCTAACGGTGGACGTTAGCTAGCTGGCTAGCTGCAGGGCAGTGTAGACTGCGTTAGGACGACGAAATACGATAATTACGCAATTATCTATGATACAAAGACGGCTGTGTAGCTAGCTAAGAAGAAATTGCTAAGATTAGACAAATCAAACCGTTGTACTATAATGAAATGTAATGAAATGTAATACTACCTGCGGACCGAGTGCAGATGCGACCGCTCGCTCCAGGGGGTACTGGTACAGAGTCAATGTGGAGGCTATATACAGGGGGTACTGGTACAGAGTCAATGTGGAGACTATATACAGGGTGTTACGGTACAGAGTTAATGTGGAGACTATATACAGGTTATTACGGTACAGAGTTAATGTGGAGACTATATACAGGGGGTACTGGTACAGAGTCAATGTGGAGGCTATATACAGGGTGTTACGGTACAGAGTTAATGTGGAGGCTATATACAGGTTGTTACGGTACAGAGTTAATGTGGAGACTATATACAGGGTGTTACGGTACAGAGTCAATGTGGAGGCTATATACAGGGGGTACCGGTACAGAGTCAATGTGGAGGCTATATACAGGGGGTACTGGTACAGAGTCAATGTGGAGGCAATATACAGGGGGTACTGGTACAAAGTCAATGTGGAGGCTATATACAGGGTGTTACGGTACAGAGTTAATGTGGAGACTATATACAGGGGGTACTGGTACAGAGTCAATGTGGAGGCTATATACAGGGGGTACCGGTACAGAGTCAATGTGGAGGCTATATACAGGGGGTACCGGTACAGAGTCAATGTGGAGGCTATATACAGGGGGTACCAGTACAGAGTCAATGTGGAGGCTATATACAGGGTGTTACGGTACAGAGTTAATGTGGAGGCTATATACAGGGGGTACTGGTACAGAGTCAATGTGGAGGCAATATACAGGGGGTACCGGTACAGAGTCAATGTGGAGGCTATATACAGGGGGTACCAGTACAGAGTCAATGTGGAGGCTATATACAGGGTGTTACGGTACAGAGTTAATGTGGAGGCTATATACAGGGGGTACCGGTACAGAGTCAATGTGGAGGCTATATACAGGGGGTACCGGTACAGAGTCAATGTGGAGGCTATATACAGGGTATTATGGTACAGAGTTAATGTGGAGGCTATATACAGGGGGTACTGGTACAGAGTCAATGTGGAGGCTATATACAGGGGGTACTGGTACAGAGTCAATGTGGAGGCTATATACAGGGGGTACTGGTACAGAGTCAATGTGGAGGCTATATACAGGGGTACTGGTACAGAGTCAATGTGGAGACTATATACAGGGGTACCGGTACAGAGTCAATGTGGAGGCTATATACAGGGGTACTGGTACAGAGTCAATGTGGAGGCTATATACAGGGGTACTGGTACAGAGTCAATGTGGAGGCTATATACAGGGGGTACTGGTACAGAGTCAATGTGGAGGCTATATACAGGGGGTACTGGTACAGAGTCAATGTGGAGGCTATATACAGGGGGGTTCCGGTGCAGAGTCAATGTGGAGGCTATATACAGGGTGTTACGGTACAGAGTCAATGTGGAGGCTATATACAGGGTATTACGGTACAGAGTCAATGTAGAGGCTATATACAGGGTGTTACGGTACAGAGTCAATGTGGAGGCTATATACAGGGGGTACCGGTACAGAGTCAATGTGGAGGCTATATACAGGGGGGTTCCGGTGCAGAGTCAATGTGGAGGCTATATACAGGGGGTTCCGGTGCAGAGTCAATGTGGAGGCTATATACAGGGGGGTTCCGGTGCAGAGTCAATGTGGAGGCTATATACAGGGGGTACCGGTACAGAGTCAATGTGGAGGCTATATACAGGGGGTACCAGTACAGAGTCAATGTGGAGGCTATATACAGGGGGTACCAGTACAGAGTCAATGTGGAGGCTATATACAGGGGGTACCAGTACAGAGTCAATGTGGAGGCTATATACAGGGGGTACCAGTACAGAGTCAATGTGGAGGCTATATACAGGGGGTTCCGGTGCAGAGTCAATGTGCAGGGGCACCGGTTAGTCAAGGTAATTGAGGTAATATGCACATGTAGGTAGAGTTAAAGTGACTATGCATGGATGATAGAGAGAGAGCAGCAGCAATGTAGAAATGGGAGGTGGGGTGGGACAATGCTAATAGTCCGAGTAGCCATTTGATTAACTGTTCAAGAGTCTTATGGCTTGGGCTTAGAAGCTGTTACGAAGCCTTTTTGATCTAGACCTGGCGCTCCGGTACCGCATGCCATGTGGAGTCCTTGGAAATGTTTTGGTCCTTCCTCTGACACCGCCTGGTATAGAGGTCCTGGATGGCAGGAAGCTTTGCCCCAGTGATGTACTGGGCAGTTCGCACTACCCTCTGTAGTGCCTTGAAGTCAGAGGCCGAGCAGTTGCCATACCAGGCGGTGATGCAACCAGTCAGGATGCTCTCGATGGTGCAGCTGTGGAACGTTTTGAGGATCTGAGGACCCATGCCATATCTTTTCAGTCTCCTGAGGGGGAATAGGCGTTGTCGTGCCCTCTTCACGACTGTCTTGGTGTGTTTGGACCATGATAGTTTGGTGATGTGGACACCAAGGAAGCTCTCAACCTGCTCCACTGTTTGGAGGATATATTGTCACAATATCCTCAACACCGGCTTTATCACTTAAATATGTTATACAATGACATTGTTGAATACTTGTTTCTGATTGGCTGGAAGGAAATTCTAGAGTGTGCATTATTTCCTTATAATGCACTGTATATTTGCACAGTAGAATTTAATGGCTATAGAGGGCTTGCAGTTTTGCCACAAATCACCTAGCCACCGAACCAGGCGCTATGTTGGAAGATCAAAGTCAGTCTGTGTTTTGCTACCACCAGTAACTTCGGGAAGATTGCCCATTATTATTTCGTCTCCTCCTCATGGACTGCACCAGATGTTCTTGCTGTGAGATGTTACCCCACTCTTCCACCAAGGCACCTGCAAGTTCCCGGACATTTCTGGGGGGGAATGGCCCTAGCCCTAACCCTCCGATCCAACAGGTCCCAGACGTGCTCAATGGGATTGAGATACGGGCTCTTCGCTGGCCATGACAGAACACTGACATTCCTGTCTTGCAGGAAATGACGCATAGAACGAGCAGTATGGCTGGTGGCATTGTCATGCTGGAGGGTCATGTCAGGATGAGCCTGCAGAAAGGGTACCACATGAGGGAGGAGGATGTCTTCCCTGTAACGCACAGCGTTGAGATTGCCTGCAATGACAACAAGCTCAGTCTGATGATCCTGTGACACACCACCCCAGACCATGACGGACCCTCCACCTCCAAATCAATCAGCCCAACTCCAGTCCTCCAGTATCCCCAACAGCCCAACTCCAGTTCTTGAGTACCCCCAACAGCCCAACTCCAGTATCCCCAACAGCCCAACTCCAGTTCTTGTGTATCCCCAACGGCCCAACTCCAGTTCTTGTGTATCCCCAACAGCCCAACTCCAGTTCTTGAGTACCCCCAACAGCCCAACTCCAGTCCTCCAGTATCCACAACAGCCCAACTCCAGTCCTCCAGTATCCCCAACAGCCCAACTCCAGTTCTTGAGTATCCCCAACAGCCCAACTCCAGTTCTTGAGTACCCCCAACAGCCCAACTCCAGTTCTTGAGTATCCCCAACAGCCCAACTCCAGTTCTTGAGTACCCCCAACAGCCCAACTCCAGTTCTTGAGTATCCCCAACAGCCCAACTCCAGTCCTCCAGTATCCCCAACAGCCCAACTCCAGTCGTCCAGTATCCCCAACAGCCCAACTCCAGTACCCCCAACAGCCCAACTCCAGTTCTTGAGTACCCCCAAGAGCCCAACTCCAGTCCTCCAGTACCCCCAACAGCCCAACTCCAGTCCTCCAGTACCCCCAACAGCCCAACTCCAGTCCTCCAGTACCCCCAACAGCCCAACTGCAGTCCTCCAGTACCCCCAACAGCCCAACTCCAGTCCTCCAGTATCTCCAACAGCCCAACTCCAGTCCTCCAGTATCCCCAACAGCCCAACTCCAGTCCTCCAGTACCCCCAACAGCCCAACTCCAGTCCTCCAGTATCCCCAACAGCCCAACTCCAGTCCTCCAGTACTCCCAACAGCCCAACTCCAGTCCTCCAGTATCCCCAACAGCCCAACTCCAGTCCTCCAGTACCCCCAACAGCCCAACTCCAGTCCTCCAGTATCCCCAACAGCCCAACTCCAGTCCTCCAGTATCCACAACAGCACACATTTTTGCTGTAGCCCCGGGCAAACATACCTGATCAACTCAGAGGGCCTGATGATTAGTTGATAAGTTGAATCAGGTGTGTTTGTCCAGGGCTACAATAGACTGTACTGTTGGTGGTACTGGAGGACCGGAGTTGGGCTGTTGGGGGTACTGGAGGACCGGAGTTGGGCTGTTGGGGGTACTGGAGGACTGACGTTGGGCTGTTGGGGGTACTGGAGGACCGGAGTTGGAAACCACTGGCCTACAGTATGATGACATTAGCCTTATGGGCATTTGCAATGCAACCCTTGACAGTGTGCATCTGAAGCAGAGAATAGCTTAACTCCACACATTGTTGACATATTGTTCTCAAGTTAAAAACCATACCAGTAGACATTGTATATGAGGCTAATCATTATACTAGATGTTGTCCATGCCTTGTGCTGCCATTAAATGGTTTAGTGCAAATCCAACCCTTGTAATCTAAGTGGTAAAATGTTTGGAAGCAAGAGATGGGATCTTTCTCTTCAAACATTCACACAACTCCTATCAGTTTCAATACCGACCGCTGCAGCTGAACACAGCCCATCTGTAAATAGCCCATCCAACCAACTACCTACCTCATCCCCATATTTGTTTTTTTGCTGCTCTTTTGCACACCAGTATTTCTACTTGCACATCATCTGCACATCTATCACTTCAGTTTGCTAAATTGTAATTACTTTGCCACTATGGCCTATTTATTGCCTGACCTCCTTACTTCATTTGCACACACTGTATATAGATGTTCTATTATGTTATTGACTGTACGCTTATTTATCCCATGTGTAACTCTGTGTTGTTGTTTGTGTCACACTGCTTTGTTTTATCTTGGCCAGGTCCCAGTTGTACATGAGAACTTGTTCTCAACTGGCCTACCTGGATAAATAAAGGTGAAATAAAATGCCAGATACTTTTCTCCCAGAAGGTGGAGGTGCTACTGTGAACATTGACATGGTTTGCCTAAGACTACCACAACAATTACATTGTTTATGCTAAATGTGTTTAAATTGATAAAAATATATAATAATTGGGCTATAAGAAATACTTTCTATTCAATGGGGCAAAGCAGAGATTGCAATACTATAACCTATTAAAGTACAGAATGTTTACAATATCATAAACAATAGTCTATTACACGTTCCAAATTACATGTTATACAGTCAAAGTCAGAAGTTTACATACACTTTAGCCAAATACATTTAAACTCTGTTTTTCACAATTCCTGACATTTAATCCTAGTAACAATTCCCTGTCTTAGGTCAGTTAGAATCATCACTTTATTTTAAGAATGTGAAATGTCAGAATAACAGAGAGAATAATTTATTTCAGCTTTTATTTCTTTCATCACTTTCGTCGTGGGTCAGAAGTTTACATTCACTCAATTAGTATTTGGTAGCATTGCCTTTAAATTGTTTAACGTTGGTCAAACTTTCGGGTAGCCTTCCGCAAGCTTCCCACAATAAGTTGGGTGAATTTTGGCCCATTCCTCATGACAGAGCTGGTGCAACTGAGTGTGGTTTGTAGGCCTCCTTGCTCGCACACACTGTTTCAGTTGAGCCCACACATTTTCAATAGGATTGAGGTCAGGGCTTTCTATGGAATTGAGGTCAGGCCTTTGTGATGGCCACTCTAATACCTTGACTTTGTTGTGCTTAAGCCATTTTGCCACAACTTTGGAAGTATGCTTGAGGTCATTGTCCATTTGGAAGACACATTTGCAACCAATCTTTCCTGACTGATGCTTTGAGATGTTGCTTCAATATATCCACATATTTTTCCACCCTCATGATGCCATCTATTTTGTGAAGTGCACCAGTCCCTCCTGCAGCAAAGCACCCCCACAACATGATACTGCCAACCCCGTGCTTCACAGTTGGGATGGTATTCTTCAGCTTGCAGGCCTCACCCTTTTTCCTCCAAACATAACGATGGTCATTATGGCCAATTTTTGTTTCATCAGACCAGAGGACATTTCTCCAAAAAGTACGATCTTTGTCCCCATGTGCAGTTGCAAACCGTAGTCTGGCATTTTTATGGCGGTTTTGGAGCAGTGGCTTCTTCCTTGCTTAGCAGCCTTTCAGGTTATGTTGATATAGGACTCGTTTTACTGTGGATATAGATACTTTTGTACCTGTTTCCTCCAGCATCTTCACAAAGTCCATTGCTGTTGTTCAGGGATTGATTTGCACTTTTCGCACCAAAGTACATTCATCTCTAGGAGACAGAACGCATCTCCTTCCTGAGCGGTATGACGGTTGCGTGGTCCCATGGTGTTTATACTTGCGTACTATTGTTTGTACAGATGAACGTGGTACCTTCAGGCGTTTGGAAATTGCTCCCAAGGATGAACTAGACTTGTGGAGGTCTACAATTTTTTTTCTGAGGTCTTGGCTGATTTCTTTAGATTTTCCCATGATGTCTTGCAAAGAGGCACTGAGTTTGAAGGTAGGCCTTGAAATACATCCACAGGTACACCTCCAATTGACTCAATTGATGTCAATTAGCCTATCAGAAGCTTCAAAAGCCATGACATCATTTTCTCTAATTTTCTAAGCTGTTTAAAGGCCCAGTCAACTTAGTGTATGTAAACTTCTGACCCACTGGAATTGTGATGCAGTGAATTATAAGTGAAATAATCTGTCTGTAAACAATTGTTGGAAAAATTACTTGTGTCATGCACAAAGTAGATGTCCTAACCGACTTGCCAAAACTATAGTTTGTAAACAAGAAATTTGTGAAGTGGTTGAAAAATGAGTTTTAATGACTCCACCATAAGTGTATGTAAACTTCCGACTTCAACTGTATGTTCATATATTTTAAGGGGGCTCTCTACTCAAATTACACAATAGAGTCGTTCAGATTGACCAAAGCAGAGCATATAACAACCATCTAGTATAACTGAGGGATGTCTCCTGTCATATCCACAGCATTTAACAACCATCTAGTATAACTGAGGGATGTCTCCTGTCATATCCACAGCATTTAACAACCATCTAGTATAACTGAGGGATGTCTCCTGTCATATCTGGAAAATGACAAACTAGTAGAATCTGATACTGCTGCAGCGTTGCCCATCTTCACAGTTGGAATCTGATGCTGCTTCAGCGTTGCCCATCTTCACAGTGGGAATCTGATGCTGCTGCAGCACTGCCCATCTTCACAGTGGGAATCTGATGCTGCTGCAGCACTGCCCATCTTCACAGTGGGAATCTGATGCTGCTTCAGCGTTGCCCATCTTCACAGTGGGAATCTGATGCTGCTGCAGCGTTGCCCATCTTCACAGTGGGAATCTGATGCTGCTGCAGCGTTGCCCATCTTCACAGTGGGAATCTGATGCTGCTGCAGCACTGCCCATCTTCACAGTGGGAATCTGATGCTGCTGCAGCACTGCCCATCTTCACAGTTGGAATCTGATACTGCTTCAGCGTTGCTCACCTTCACAGTGGGAATCTGATGCTGCTGCAGCACTGCCCATCTTCACAGTGGGAATCTGATGCTGCTGCAGCGTTGCCCATCTTCACAGTGGGAATCTGATGCTGCTGCAGCACTGCCCATCTTCACAGTGGGAATCTGATGCTGCTGCAGCACTGCCCATCTTCACAGTGGGAATCTGATGCTGCTGCAGCGTTGCTCATCTTCACAGTGGGAATCCGGTCGACATGGGTGTCTTGATAGAGGTCAGCTGGTGAACCTACAGCAGTACATAAACAAATGAAAAGCACTCCTGATATTAGAATAGCACTTCTTTAGGTCGCCTATACCATTGGGGCACTTAATTGTTTGATTGTGTTAAATTCATTCAGGTGTTTTAGTGTCATATAAAGATTAAATGTATTGTTGGGCTGGAACAATCAATAGACAACACAGCAGGTTGTCCTATCCCATTGAGGCCTTTGTCCTATTCTGTAATGTCCATACATTTTCCCTCTTATGAATAAAGTGCTCAACAAATGATCATTGGATTATCATATGATATATAATAACCACTGGAGTTTTTTGGGACAAGATTGTCCTCCAGACTGTATGGACGTCACACTACCATTTGCGTCTCCCTTTTTCATGGTCATGGCTAGAAGGGATACAGTTTTTGTCAAATTTAGGTAATATTCTAGATTACATAGTTGCATTCAAGACATGGTGTTTTTTCTGATATGTTGTTAGTAGAGTAAGTGTAAGCTACCCTCGTATTAAAAATATATTTGGCTAATGTCTCGTCATATAACGCATATAACGTGTTGTAGAATTGCATCAAATGTTTATCAAACGCCACATGTTTCCTGTGCAAAGGAATGAAACGTCTCTGATATAACCTATAAACCTATGCCACTACGTGCTTATTAATAGCCTAAAATATGACTATCCAATCTACTCATCACATTAGGAATAGTAGCTAGGCTTACATTAGTCTGCAAATGCGATGATAGAGGCATGCAATCATTTGTTATATGCCTTTTTATGGTGATAAAAAAATGTCTTCCCCAAAACTCACTCGACTATAAACTATCTAGCTTAATTTAGTGTTGTTAACACCTGGTAAGCATAACAGCTAAACTCGAAATCGATCAGACTTGATTCAGCAGTGATGAAATGATCGTAGCAGACCCTGTACTGACAGCTGTCTGGGTTCAGGTCTTAACGGGCAAAAAGGTTTCTGCGCTTTTCTGACAGTTCTTCAGTCTTATCTCGGTGTTTCATGATAGCGGGGAATCTGTAAACATGTGTTTTCTCCGTTGTCTTTCTTCCCTTGTTAGAGCACACAGGGAATGACAGTGGTGAAGATTGAACTCGTTTTCGGCACCGTTATCATACAGTTTGGGGAAGCAACTCTGCTGCTGTCGGAAGAATTAATGGGCTGGTCTTCCAACATGGCGGCCAGGAGGCGTCGTGTGTTAACTGCGAGCACTCTATAGTTAATGTTCTATGTTTGAGCTGCTTTTGAAAGCTAAAGTCGAATTGAAAAAATTATTGACATTGTTAAATTCCATTTTCATAATGGCAAGCTAGGAATGATGGTTTGGTTAGATAAACTAGCGAGTCTGTTTGGTTACCACGGCTCCTACTGTAGCTTTTTATCCAACTTAAACCCATTTCTAGCGGATGTTGAACCCATTTAGAGTGGTAAATGTGTTAAATTATAGCCATGGTATGTAAGGGCTAATCAACCAGGGGCTGCGTCCCATGACGCAGTAGCGGAGCGACTTTCCGCGGTGTTGATTTCTTTTCCATAGAGCCCCGAGTTGATTATCCTTTTTTTAGTGTTGGTATGAAATGGGATGGATATCTTCTCACATTGATGATTCTTTCATCATAGATAAGAAAAGACAGTGGAATGTCTAAACTATCATCAGATCGACCCGAACGGAAGTGGCAGCTGCGGAAGTATTAGTTACGGAAACTTAAACGTCACCACAGAAGCGAACAGAGCAAAACGAGAGTTTCTATTGGACAAATTCAGGAAGGTCCATCCCTGTTTCGTATCCTGAATGTTATGCCACATAATTGGCGTAATGAAAACGCCCCTGAATAGCCAACAGCAGACATACAGTAGGGGATTTTTCCAGACCAGACTCGGCAGGGCAGACGTCTGTCTCCAAGGGTGAGTTGTAGCCTGGTAGAACAGGGCCTTTACGGTTGTATCGTTAGGCATACGACACAAGGGTTCTCCTTCTCTTTCTGACCTCTGTCTTGTTGTAATGTTTTCTAGCTACACGTTCAGGTGTCCGCTAAGGATGACAACAGATGACGCAATTTACAGACACTATCTAACTAGCAACATTCGTTTTATTAAATGTGTCACCATCTCATACAACTTTTTTTTTAAAAGCACCACATTTAAAAGGTCTAATTCCAGCAGCCCAGGAAGTTCATCACGTAAATAAAATCGTTGCATCACGTAATCTGGCCATACTACTGTTTTTTTATGACTTGCGCCGTATCCTCTGCCATTTTGAGCCTAGCGGTTTGAGTTACGTAGTTTACGTTAACTGACTGTAACTAGCTGCCATTTCAGAAAAGTCAACATGATAGTGTGCATGTTGGCAACTTAACCCAACGGAGGTAACACTGTATATAAACGATAATTGAACATTTTCGCTGTGCATGTGTCCTTGTTTAGGACTGATCCATTTCCTCCTATTCAAAATCAGGAAGTGTTATTTATTTCACTTTTTAAATTGATTTTTTTAATTTACAAATCAATACAAAAAGTACATGGGGAACATCCAAGTAGTACATCTCTCCAAAATAGTGTAAAATATTAATAAATGTGCTCAAATATAAATCTACTAATGTCTTGCCACAGATTCCTTATATGAATACAATGCCCAATGCAACACTGTTTCTGGGTGGTCATTACAAAAGGTACAATTTGAATACATGTTCTTTTTTCTTCTTTTTCATATAGTGATTGGCAGGATAATATATGTGAATAATTAAAAAATAAACGTCCTTAATTTAGTTAACAAGTAGGTATGTGTGTAGCAACATCCAAACATTTTCCCAACAGATATTATCAATAAAAGTGTTCCAATAAGGTATAGATACAACATCCTGTTGAAACAAGGTTCCTATAGCTCTAAAACAATTGCAATATCTTTAGCTGTTACAGGGATCTTGTAAAATGATAAGAATTCCTTATAACTAAGTAAAATACCCTCTGCATTTACCAGTTGGCTCACCAATAGGATATTATTTCAGAACCAATATTCTAAAAACGAAGAGGTATTTTTATACAATATGTCCCGATTATTGCATATATAATATCTGTTTGGAGAAAAATGATGCTTATAAATTAAGGACCATGACAAGAAAACCTGCCAATGAAAAACAGAGTTTCACTGGAACTTTGTCAATATTAGTATTGCAAAACAATATGAAGTTGTTGAGAAGACATGATGAGTAATACAGTTCCACATAGAAGTGGGTCTGCTTAGGAATTGTTTTATCCAATTGATCTTGTAAGTATTTAAGGTAGTAAAGTACAGAAAATTCAGCCCACCATTCTCATAAGTGTTCATTACAACAGTTTTTCTACTGTAATGGGTACGGTTTCTCCACAGAAAGACCAGATGCTTTTCAACTATCTCCTTGCTTATTTTACCTTCAAGATATAAAGATAGAGCGGCGTATGCTAGTCTAGAGATACTCTCAGCCTTGGTTATTAGGACTCTAGACTTCTGATCCTTTGTAATGGTTATACCTAAATATGTAAGTTCTTATTTCACTGGAATAACATAATGTGAGGGTGTCACACAATCTTCGACAGCCATGATTTCGATATGGCAATCTGACTAGCGTCTTTCAAAAAACATGTAGTAATGTCAGCCAGCTGGCTTATTATAATTTCTTTACCGGCTAATATCTTGTACAGGACTTTTTTTTAAATAGAATTTGTAAGAAGTTGGGGGATTAATAAAAAATAGACACGTGAGATAGGACAACCTTGCCTAATTTACTCCAACTCAAATCTAAGTGAGGGGCCATGTTTTAGTTTGATAGAGCTTGTTACCATTCGTATTGAGAGTTTTAATTGCCTTACAGAAAAAATCCCCGAAACCAAATTTCTCAAGGGAGTTGAAGAGGAACTGATGCTCCACTGTGTCAAATGCTTTATAAAAATAATACGAAGCTATCCTCTGTTATCAGGTCTGAGTAGTCAATAAAAATAATACGAAGCTATCCTCAGTTATCAGGTCTGAGTAGTCAATAAAAATAATATGAAGCTATCCTCAGTTATCAGGTCTGAGTAGTCAAGTATGTCTAGTACTAGTCTTTTATTGTTAGAAATATGTCTGTTCCTCATTAAGCCAGACTGTGTTTAATCAATAATTGTATCCAGTAGGAAGTTTACATACACTTAGGTTGGAGTCATTAAAACTAGTTTTTGAACCACTGCACAAATTTCTTTAAAAAAAAACCTATAGTTTTGGCAAGTCGGTTAGGACATCTACTTTGTGCCTGACACAAGTATTTTTTCCAACAATTGTTTACAGAGATTATTTCACTTATAATTCACTGTATCACAAATCCAGTGGGTCAGAAGTTTACCTACACTAAGTTGACTGTGCTTTTAAACGGCTTGGAAAATTCCAGAAAATTATGTCATGGCTTTTGAAGCTTCTGATAGGCTAATTGACATCATTTGAGTCAATTGGAGGTGTACCTGTGGATGTATTTCAAGGCCTACCTTCAAACTTAGTGCCTCTTTGCTTGACAACATGGGAAAATCAATAGAAATCAGCGAAGACCTCAGAAAAAAAATTGTAGACCTCCACAAGTCTAGTTCATCCTTGGGAGCAATTTCCAAACGCCTTAAGGTACCACGTTCATCTGTACAAACAATAGTACGCAAGAATGAACACCATGGGACCACGCAGCCGTCATACCGCTCAGGAAGGAGATGTGTTGTGTCTCCAAGAGATGAACATACTTTGGTGCGAAAAGTGCAAATCAATCCCAGAACAACAGCAAAGGACCTTGTGAAGATACTAGAGGTCGACCGATTTAATCGGAATGGCCGATTCATTAGGGCCGATTCATTAGGGCCGATTCATTAGGGCCGATTCATTAGGGCCGATTTCAAGTTTTCATAACAATCAGAAATCTGTGTTTTTGGGCGCCGATTTCCGATAATTAAAAAAAAACAAATATATATATATTTTTTATATACCTTTATTTAACTAGGCAAGTCAGTTAAGAACACATTCTTATTTTCAATGACGGCCTAGGAACTGTGGGTTAACTGCCTTGTTCAGGGGCAGAACGACAGATTTTCACCTTGTCAGCTCAGGGGTTCCAATCTTGCAACCGCACAGTTAACTAGTCCAACGCTCTAACCATTGCACTCCACAAGTAGCCTGCCTGTTACGCGAATGCAGTAGAAGCCAAGGTAAATTGCTAGCTAGCATTGAACTTATCTTATAAAAAAACAATCAATCAATCAATCATAATCAATAGTTATAACTACTAATCCAGTTTAGCAGGCAATATTAACCAGGTGAAATTGTAATTTCTCTTGCGTTCATTGCACGCAGAGTCAGGGTATATGCAACAGTTTGGGCTGCCTGGCTCATTGTGAATTAATTTGACCGAATTTTACGTAATTATGACATACATTGAAGGTTGTGCAATGTCACAAGAATATTTAGACTTAGGAATGCCACCCGTTAGATGAAATACCGAACGGTTCCGTATTTCACTGAAATAATAAACGTTTTGTTTTTGAAATTATAGTTTCCGGATTCGATCGTATTTCTGTGTGTTATTATGTTATAATTAAGTCTGATTTGATAGAGCAGTCTGACTGAGCAGCAGCAGGCCCGTAATCATTCATTCAAACAGCACTTTCGTGTGTTTCGCCAGCAGCTCTTCTCAAGCACCGCGCTGTTTATGACTTCAAGTCTATCAGCCTAATGGCTGGTGTAACCAATGTGAAATGGCTAGCTAGTTAGCTGGGTGTGCGCTAATACTGTTTCAAACGTCACTCGCTTTTAGATTTGGAGTAGTTATTCCCCTTGCGCTGCAAGGGCCGCGGCTTTTGTGGAGCGATGGGTAACGATGCTTCGAGTGTGGCTGTTGTCAATGTGTTCCTGGTTCGAGCCCAGGTAGGGGCAAGGAGAGGTACAGAAGCTATACTGTTACACTGGCAATACTATAGTGCCTATAAGAATATCCAATAGTCAAAGGTATATGAAATACAAATGGTATAGAGAGAAATAGTCCTATAAATACTATATTTAACTACAACCTAAAACCTCTTACCTTGGAATATTGAAGTCTCATGTTAAAAGGAACCACCAACGTTCATATGATCTCATGTTCTGAGCAAGGAACTTAAACGTTAGCTTTCTGACATGGCACATATTTTACATGGCACATATTACTTTCTTCTCCAACACTTTGTTTTTGCATTATTTAAACCAAATTGAACATGTTTCATTTATTTGAGGCTAAATTGATTTTATTGATGTTTTATATAAAGTTAAAGTGTTAATTCAGTATTGTTGTAATTGTCATTATTACAAATAAATAATTGGCTATTGGCTTTTTTTGGTCCTCCAATAATCTGTATCGGCGTTGAAAAATCATAATCTGTCGACCTCTAGAAGATACTGGAAGAAACGGGTGCAAAAGTATCTATATCCACAGTTAAACGAGTCTTACGTCAACATAACCTGAAAGGCCGCTCAGCAAGGAAGAAGCCACTGCTCCAAAACTGCCATAAAAAAAGCCCGACTACGGTTTGCAACTGCACATGGGGTAGAAGATTGTAATTTTTGGAGAAATGTCCTCTGGTCTGATGAAACAAAAATAGAACTGTTTGGCCATACTGACCATCGTTATGTTTGGAGGAAAAAGGGGGAGGCTTGCAAGCTGTAGAACACCATCACAACGTGAAGCACAGGGTTGGCAGTATCATGTTGTGGGGGTGCTTTGCTGCAGGAGGGACTGGTGCACTTCACAAAATAGGTGGCATCATGAGGAAGGACAATTATGTGGATATATTGAAGCAACCTCTCAAGACATCAGTCAGGAAGTTAAAGCTTGGTCGCAAATGGGTCTTCCAAATGGACAATGACCCCAAGCATACTTCCAAAGTTGTGTCAAAATGGCTCAAGGACAACAAAGTCAAGGTATTGGAGTGGCCATCACAAAGGCCTGACCTCAATTCTATAGAAAATTTGTGGGCAGAACTTAAAAAGCATGTGTGAGCAAGGAGGCCTAGAAACCTGACTCAGTTACACCAGCTCTGTCAGGAGGAATGGGCCAAAATTCACCCAATTTATTGTGGGAAGCTTGTGGAAGGCTACCTGAAACGTTTGACCCAGGTTAAACAATTTAAAGGCAATGCTACCAAATACTAATTGAGTGTATGTAAACTTCTGACCAACTCGGAATGCGATGGAAGAAATAAAAGCCGAAATAAATAATTCTCTCTACTATTATTCTGACATTTCACGTTCTTAAAATAAAGTGGTGATCCTAACTGACCTAAGATGGATTTTTTTACTGGGATTAAAAGTCAGGAATTGTGAAAACAACTAGTTTAAATGTATTTGGCAAAGATGTAACTTCCAACTTCAACTGTATACATTATCCAGTCCGAGTGTAGAATATTACCACCAAAGGTATGTTTCATTGTAATGACCCCGGCGGAGTGTTCAGAGCCATGGGAAAGACAACTATCGTTGCCTCACTGTGACCTCCAGAAGTTGGCATCAGCAGAAATGGAGTGGGACTCTTTAAAAAAAAATATATATATATAATTAAAATCTGTTCAAAGTTGTTTTGCAAATAAAATAAGGCCTTCACATTTTTTTGTGACCCCCTAGCATTAAGAGAAACTATAGAATTTAACAAAACAACAAAGGTAATATCAAATTATTAGCTGTAGGATGAGTCAAAAATGTAGGAGCAGTGAAAGTAAGCTATAAGGAACTGAAATCTGCACCATTTTATATCAACTTAAACTATAAACTCTCTAGTTTTTATCCAGCTCTTGAAATTCTACAGACAATTATGTTCAAGATCAAAGTGTTCTCTGCAGTAAGAGAGAATATAAACTCTCTTTAGTGTAATAAGGGACTATTTTAATCAATACAAATTTGAACGAAATATATATAAAGTGCATATGAAAAGTAATCTTAGTTACTGTATGCATACAAAATCATTAAATTAAATGCCGTCTTTGTGAATTTGTAAACAAAATAGGCTTTCTCCTGGTCTGGTCATATAAGAACAAACTAAGATGATTGAGGTACCTGAGTAGTCTGAAGAATAGTCACCAGAGGCTTGTTAGGTAGTCTGAAGAATAGTCACCCGAGGCTTGTTAGGTAGTCTGAAGAATAGTCACCCGAGGCTTGTTAGGTAGTCTGAAGAATAGTCACCCGAGGCTTGTTAGGTAGTCTGAAGAATAGTCACCCGAGGCTTGTTAGGTAGTCTGAAGAATAGTCACCCGAGGCTTGTTAGGTAGTCTGAAGAATAGTCACCCGAGGCTTGTTAGGTAGTCTGAAGAATAGTCACCCGAGGCTTGTTAGAGTAGTCTGAAGAATAGTCACCCGAGGCTTGTTAGGTAGTCTGAAGAATAGTCACCCGAGGCTTGTTAGGTAGTCTGAAGAATAGTCACCCGAGGCTTGTTAGGTAGTCTGAAGAATAGTCACCCGAGGCTTGTTAGGTTAGGGTCTGTACAACGACAATGAGAATACCATGGCTGAAACCATCAATCTGTTCCTTCTGGTGAGATTTTAGGGACGATTATGGATTCTGAACTGTTTATTTTATTTAAAAAATATGTTTCTACCCCTTTTTCTCCCCAATTTCGTGGTGTCCAATTGTTGTAGTAGCTACTATCTTGTCTCATCGCTACAACTCCCGTACGGCTCGGGAGAGACGAAGGTTGTAGTAGCTACTATCTTGTCTCATCGCTCTATAGTTAAGCCAGTATTACCTTATCATACCAGGGCTCGGGAGAGACGAAGGTTGAAAGTCATGCGTCCTCCAATACACAACCCAACCTAGCCGCACTGCTTCTTAACACAGCGCGCATCCAACCCGGAAGCTAGCCGCACCAATGTGTCGGAGGAAACACTGTGC
This sequence comes from Oncorhynchus nerka, assembly GCF_034236695.1. Taxonomy (NCBI): domain Eukaryota; kingdom Metazoa; phylum Chordata; class Actinopteri; order Salmoniformes; family Salmonidae; genus Oncorhynchus; species Oncorhynchus nerka. Next base: position 103,037,042 of record NC_088405.1, read on the forward strand.
ACCTGGCAACCTTGTAGGACGGCCGGGGTGTTAAGCATGTCCCAGTTTAGGTCACTTAACAGTACGAGCTCTGAAGATAGATGGGGGGGCATTCAATTCACATATGGTGTCCAAGGCACAGCTGGGTGCAGAAGGTGGTCTATAGCAGGCGGCAACAGTGAAGTGGATTTTAAGAAGTAGAAGCTCAAATTGTTTGGACACAGACCTGGATAGTATGACAGAACTCTGCAGGCTGTCTCTGCAGTAGATTGGGCACAGACCTGGATAGTATGACAGAACTCTGCAGGCTGTCTCTGCAGTAGATTGGGCACAGACCTGGATAGTATGACAGAACTCTGTAGGCTGTCTCTGCAGTAGATTGGGCACAGACCTGGATAGTATGACAGAACTCTGCAGGCTGTCTCTGCAGTAGATTGGGCACAGACCTGGATAGTATGACAGAACTCTGCAGGCTGTCTCTGCAGTAGATTGGGCACAGACCTGGATAGTATGACAGAACTCTGCAGGCTGTCTCTGCAGTAGATTGGGCACAGACCTGGATAGTATGACAGAACTCTGCAGGCTGTCTCTGCAGTAGATTGGGCACAGACCTGGATAGTATGACAGAACTCTGTAGGCTGTCTCTGCAGTAGATTGGGCACAGACCTGGATAGTATGACAGAACTCTGCAGGCTGTCTCTGCAGTAGATTGGGCACAGACCTGGATAGTATGACAGAACTCTGCAGGCTGTCTCTGCAGTAGATTGGGCACAGACCTGGATAGTATGACAGAACTCTGCAGGCTGTCTCTGCAGTAGATTGGGCACAGACCTGGATAGTATGACAGAACTCTGCAGGCTGTCTCTGCAGTAGATTGGGCACAGACCTGGATAGTATGACAGAACTCTGCAGGCTGTCTCTGCAGTAGATTGGGCACAGACCTGGATAGTATGACAGAACTCTGCAGGCTGTCTCTGCAGTAGATTGGGCACAGACCTGGATAGTATGACAGAACTCTGCAGGCTGTCTCTGCAGTAGATTGGGCACAGACCTGGATAGTATGACAGAACTCTGCAGGCTGTCTCTGCAGTAGATTGGGCACAGACCTGGATAGTATGACAGAACTCTGCAGGCTGTCTCTGCAGTAGATTGGGCACAGACCTGGATAGTATGACAGAACTCTGCAGGCTGTCTCTGCAGTAGATTGGGCACAGACCTGGATAGTATGACAGAACTCTGCAGGCTGTCTCTGCAGTAGATTGGGCACAGACCTGGATAGTATGACAGAACTCTGCAGGCTGTCTCTGCAGTAGATTGGGCACAGACCTGGATAGTATGACAGAACTCTGCAGGCTGTCTCTGCAGTAGATTGCAACTCCGTCCCTTGGCAGTTCTATCTTGTCGGAAAGTGTTGTAATTGGGGATGGAAATTTCAGGATTTTTGGCGGCCTTCCTAAGCCATGATTCAGACACTGCTAGGACATCCGGGTTGGCAGAGTGTGCTAATGCAATGAGTAAAACAAAGTTAGGGAGGAGGCTTCTAATGTTAACATGCATGAAACCAAGGCTTTTACGGTTACAGAAGTCAACAAATGAGAGCGCATGGGGAATAGGAGTGGAGCTAGGCACTGCAGGGCCTGGATTCACCTCTACATCACCTCTAAAGGCTATAAGAACTGGTCATCTAGTGCGTTTGGAACAGAGAATAAAAGGAACAGGTTTCTGGGCATGGAAAAAATCTATTCAAGGTATAATGTACAGACAAGGGTATGATAGGATGTGAATACAGTGGAGGTAAACCTGGCGTTGAGTGACGATGAGAGAGATATTGTCTCTAGAGGCATCATTTAAACCAGGTGAAGTCACTGCATGTGTGAGAGGTGAAATAAAAGTGCTAGCTAAGGCATATTGAGCAGGGCTGGAGTCTCTACAGTGAAATAGGACAATAATCACTAACCAAAACAGTTATGGACAAGGCATATTGACATTAGGGAGAGGCATACGTAGCCAAGTGATCATAGGGACCAGTGAGTAGCTTGGCGACCTGGAGACGCGGCAATTCAGACAGCTAGCAGACGGGCCTTAGGGGGGACGTTGCGACAGAAGAAGTCTGTTGTAGCCACCTCGGACGGTTATGTCGGCCGACCAGTTGTGTTGGATCGGCAGGGCTCCGTGTAGGCAGTAAAAGGGTCCAGGCCAATTGGCAAAATAGGTATTGTAGCCCAAGAAATTGGCTGATGGTCCTCTTCAGCAAGCAGTCCGATATGCTCTAGACAGCTAGCGGGCTAGTAGGCTAGCGGATAGGCCTTCAGGGGACTTCGCGACGGCGGAGCCTGTTGACATCCCTCGGGCGGGTTATGTCGGTAGACCAGTCGTGGTAGAATCGGCGGGGCAGCTAGCTAGCTGTGATGATCCAGCTGAAAAGGTTCAGAGCTTGCAGTAGGAAACCAGAGATGGAGAAAGAGCAGTCCGGTATGTTCTGGGTCGAAACGCGCTGTGCAGACTGGAAGGAGTTGATCAGGCTAAGGTCAGCTGATGACCGCTAGCCGTGGCTAACTGACTATTAGCTAGTAGCTAGTCAGCTGTCTAGCTTCTGTTGGCGGTTCCGGTTCTAAAGTATTAAAAATAGCAGATCCGTACTGCATTGGGTGAGGCGAGTTGCAGGAGAGTATGTTGAAATTGAGGTAAAAATTAAAAAAAATATATACAAAGGAAAAAGGAAGGGGGAAACAATATGTAAACATGGGACAAGATGAAGACAGACGTCTGAACTGCTACGCCATCTTGGAAGTCGGCTGTAATGGAAACAGAAAGTTTCGGTACAATTGTATAAAAACGCCCTTTATGCACAAATAGATGTGATGGTTACTGTATCGCTAACTAAATTTGGAGTTATGTGATGATCTGTTGTGTGGTCCTCCCAGTATGACTCAGGAAACGATACAGTTTATTAGGCAACAGGTGAAATAAATGATGAACTTCACAGGGTGGTGAATTATTCTGGTGACGTGATGATCGACATTTGACTGTTCTTGACAAATATAAATATTGTTCTTTAATCAATATTAATGTCATCATGTAGACTAACCTACCCGCACCTTATCTGTGAGCTGTTGGCTTGAGCGCACGTGTCCAGACCAGAGTAGACATATTTGCTATTTAGTTTGTGACAAAGCTATCAGGATTTAAGCAAAAGTACATTTGGTGTGCACTATGTAATCACTCCAAGCTTTTTAAAATATCCGCTTGAAGAACTGTCACCAATTGGAAACCTAGTTTATGATATCCATGTTGTTGAAGCTATACAGTATTTGTGTACATATAAAACAAGTTTATATTTTGGATTCTGATGAAGTATGATAGTTGAACTAAGCTCATGAGGCATCTATAAATTATGAATCAATGAGTATGTATCGTTCATGTAGAAGTCTAGAAATGGATGTAGAAACTGCAGATTGCCCCTTTTAATGTGACTTTTCTCTCCTACAGGTGTCATCAGTGTCCGTGAAGGAGGACAACCTTTTATTCCCCTCAGACAGACATCTTTATCTCCTTATACCTGGTTAATCTCTTCTGTCATGGAGACCTAAAGTCCCCCAGGAGGGATGTTCCAATCGGGGGGAGAGGGCTGACCCGCCATGCCCAGGGGGGGTGTGTGTGTGTGTGTGTGGGGGGGGTGTGAGCAGGTGAGCATGCGAGCATGCGTTTTTGTTCATATTCATCTTGTTTTACATTAACACCAAACCCCATATCTCAGCCCCATTACACACAGCCATGCGTTTAGAGTGGTGTCGGTTGGAGATGGGGAGAGATCAGGGTACAGGGAAGAAACCGTGAGACCAGGGGACAGAGATGTGTAAGGGAGACCAGGGGAGAGATGGTGAGACCAGGGAAGAAACCGTGAGACCAGGGGACAGAGATGTGTAAGGGAGACCAGGGGAGAGATGGTGAGACCAGGGGAGAGACTGTGAGACCAGGGGACAGAGACTGTGAGACCAGGGGACAGAGACTGTGAGACCAGGGGACAGAGACTGTGAGACCAGGGGACAGAGACTGTGAGACCAGGGGACAGAGACTGTGAGACCAGGGGACAGAGACTGTGAGACCAGGGGACAGAGACTGTGAGACCAGGGGACAGAGACTGTGAGACCAGGGGACAGAGACTGTGAGACCAGGGGACAGAGACTGTGAGACCAGGGGACAGAGACGGTGAGACCAGGGGACAGAGATGGTGAGACCAGGGGACAGAGATGGTGAGACCAGGGGAGAGACGTTGAGACCAGGGGACAGAGACGGTGAGACCAGGGGACAGAGACGGTGAGACCAGGGGACAGAGACGGTGAGACCAGGGGACAGAGATGGTGAGACCAGGGGACAGAGATGGTGAGACCAGGGGACAGACATGGTGAGACCAGGGGACAGAGATGGTGAGACCAGGGGACAGAGATGGTGAGACCAGGGGACAGAGATGGTGAGACCAGGGGACAGAGATGGTGAGACCAGGGGACAGAGATGGTGAGACCAGGGGAGAGACTGTGAGACCAGGGGACAGAGATGGTGAGACCAGGGGACAGAGATGGTGAGACCAGGGGACAGAGATGGTGAGACCAGGGGACAGAGACTGTGAGACCAGGGGAGAGACTGTGAGACCAGGGGACAGAGATGGTGAGACCAGGGGACAGAGATGGTGAGACCAGGGGAGAGACGGTGAGACCAGGGGACAGAGATGGTGAGACCAGGGGACAGAGATGGTGAGACCAGGGGACAGAGATGGTGAGACCAGGGGAGAGACGTTGAGACCAGGGGACAGAGACGGTGAGACCAGGGGACAGAGACGGTGAGACCAGGGGACAGAGACGGTGAGACCAGGGGACAGAGACGGTGAGACCAGGGGACAGAGATGGTGAGACCAGGGGACAGACATGGTGAGACCAGGGGACAGAGATGGTGAGACCAGGGGACAGAGATGGTGAGACCAGGGGACAGAGATGGTGAGACCAGGGGACAGAGATGGTGAGACCAGGGGAGAGACTGTGAGACCAGGGGACAGAGATGGTGAGACCAGGGGACAGAGATGGTGAGACCAGGGGACAGAGATGGTGAGACCAGGGGACAGAGACTGTGAGACCAGGGGAGAGACTGTGAGACCAGGGGACAGAGATGGTGAGACCAGGGGACAGAGATGGTGAGACCAGGGGAGAGACGGTGAGACCAGGGGACAGAGGTGTGTAATACGGAACCCAAAACCGGCTGCGAGCGTGCGCCATCGTGCATAAATGTATTTTGTCCCCCCACACCAAACGCGATCACGACACGCAGGTTAAAATATTAAAACAAACTCTGAACCAATTACATTTAATTTGGGGACAGGTCGAAAAGCATTAAACATGTATGGCAATTTAGCTAGCTAGCTTGAATTTGCTAGCTAATTTGTCCTATTTAGCTGGCTTGCTGTTGCTAGCTAATTTGTCCTGGGATATAAACACTGAGTTGTGCATTTCAGGTAAAATAAACAAGGTCCTCTACTCCGACAATTAATCTGAATCGTTTCTAGTAATCTCCTCCCAGGCTTTTTCATCCTTGAACTTATATGGTGATTGGCATCTAAACTTTCATAGTATTACCACGACGACCGGCAACAAAGTTCGTCTTTCAATCACCCACGTGGGTATAACCAATGAGGAGATGGCACTTGGGTACCTGCTTCTATAAACCAATGAGGAAATGGGAGAGGCAGGACTTGCAGTGCGATCTGCGTCAGAAATAGGAGTGACTTCTATTTTAGCCCGTGGCAACGCAGAGCAGTGTGGGTGCAATATTTGAAAAACATAGATTCCTACATTTATTTTGCAACGCTCGCGCACGCAATATGAGCGGTGTAGTCAGGGTATAAGGGAGACCAGGAGACGGTGAGACCAGGGGACAGAGGTGTGTAAGGGAGACCAGGAGACGGTGAGACCAGGGGACAGAGGTGTATAAGGGAGACCAGGAGACGGTGAGACCAGGGGACAGAGGTGTGTAAGGGAGACCAGGCGACGGGACAGACGGTGAAGACCAGGAGAGAGACGGTGACACCAGGGGTGAGACCAGGGGACAGGGAGGAAACGGGGCTTTAGTTCATGAGTGAGGCTCTAGCAGTCTGTGAAACCAGTCTACAGGGAAGAGGTGAATCGATGTGGAGTCCATCAGGAGGGGACAGAGTGGTGTGGCCTACTCTGGTGGTATCAGACAGACGGTACTTTGTAGCTCTGTTAGTAGAGCTTGGTGCTTGCAACAATAGTGGGTTCGATCCCCGGGTGCACCCGTATATAAAATGTATGCATGCATAACTTTAAGTTTCTTCGGATAAAAGCGTTTGCTAAATGGCATTTGTTCTTCTATCACAGACAGACAGCACCATCTAATCATGTTCTGTTTCTCTGTAGCTTTGTATTCTTAGCAGAAAAGCCTGCTGGGACACGTTAGGCAAATCACTTTTTTCAGCTCACTTGTTCCAGTGTGTGTGTGTGTGTGTGTGTGTGCGTGTGTGTGTGTGTGTGCGTGTGTGTGTGAGTGTGTGTGCGCGTGTGTGTGTGTGTTTATTCCCCCTGCCCTGGGTTACTCATCCCTCTCTCCCTGAGGAGAATGGTCCTTCCTTTTATCTAATTCTACAAACTCTAGAACTATATTAAGAATCCAGAACTTAATCTAAAAACTCAATCTAGAGGCTATATCTAGACTCTATAATCTGTATATCTAGAAGCTATAACCCATATATAGACTCTATAATCCATATATCTAGACTCTCTAACCCATATATATAGACTCTATAACCTGTATATCTAGCCTGTCTAACCGGTCTGTGAATGGACACCCTGGTTCAGCTCCAGAACAGCCCGTTCCTCATGGGTCTCTGCCGGAACGGAGCTCCAGTAGACCTGCAGTATGACAATTCTTCAGGTGCACAGACCTTAATGTACACATGGTACACACCTTACACACGCCATGTACATGTTATTCACATCCTGCAGTATGGCAACTATTCAGGTACACCTTAAGACAGGTGAAAGAAGGATTTTTAAGCCTTGAGAAAGTTGAGACATGGATATGTGCTCCATTCAGAAGGTGAACGGGCAAGACACAAGCTTTAATTGTCTTTGAACGTTGTATGGTAGTAGGTGCTGGGTTTTCACGCTCAACAGTTCTCCCGTGTGGAACGCTTTCAACACCTTGAAGACTCCATGCCCCGACAAATTGAGGCTGTTCTGAGGGCAAAAGAGGGTTGCAACTCAATATTATGAATTAATATTAGGAAGGGGTCCTTAATGTTTGGTATAGTCAGTGTATATACACACACACACACCTTACACCTGATACGCGTTATATACACACACTTTACACCTGATACATTATATACACACACACACACACACACCTTACACCTGATACACATTATATACACACACTTTACACCTGATACATTATATACACACACTTTACACCTGATACATTATATACACACACTTTACACCTGATGCATTATATACACACACACACACTTTACACCTGATACACATTATATACACACACACACACACTTTACACCTGATGCACATTATATACACACACTTTACACCTGATACACATACACACACACACACACACTTTACACCTGATACGCGTTATATACACACTCTTTACACCTGATGCATTATATACACACACACACACTTTACACCTGATACACATTATCTACACACACTTTACACCTGATGCATTATATACACACACACACACTTTACACCTGATACACATTATATACACACACTTTACACCTGATGCATTATATACACACACTTTACACCTGATACACACACACACACACACACACTTTACACCTGATACACATTATATACACACACACACACACACTTTACACCTGATACACATTATATACACACACTTTACACCTGATACACATTTTACAGTGCATTCGGAAAGTATCCCGATCCCTTGTCTATAAATTATTATTTTTTAAATTTATTTTATATTTTTCAAAGTAGCCACCCTTTGCCTTGACAACTTTTCACACTCTTGGCATTCTCTCAACCAGCTTCATGAGGTAGATGGAATGGATTTCAATTAACAAGTGTGTCATGTTGAAAGAACCTTTGTGGAATGTCATTCCTTCTTCAGCCAATCGGTTGTGTTGTGGCAAGGTAGGGGTGTTATACAGAAGATAGCCTCATTTGGTAAAATACAAAGTCCATATTATGGCAAGAACTGCTCAGATAAGCAAAGAAACAACAGTCCATCATTACTTTAAGACATGAAGATCAGTCAATATGCAAAATATCAAGAACTTTGAATGTTTCTTCAAGTGAAGTTCCAAAAACCATCAAGTGCTATGATGAAATTGGCTCTCATGAGGACCACCACAGGAACGGTGCAGAGGATAAGATCATTGGAGTTAACTCCACCTCAGGCCTTCATGGTCGAAATGCTGCAAAGAAACCACTACTGAAGGACACAAATAATAAGAAGAAACTTGATTGGTTCCAACCGCCGTGTCTTTTGTGAGACCCAGAGTAGGTGAACGGATGATCTCCGCATGTGTGGTTCTCACTGTGAAGCATGGAGGAGGAGGTGTGATGGTGTGGGGTTGCTTTGCTGGTGACACTGTCTGTGATTTATTTTAGAATTCAATGCACACTTAACCAGCATGGCTACCACAGCATTCTGCAGCAATACACCATCCCATCTGGTTTGGACTTAGTGGGACTATCATTTGTTTTTCAACAGGGCAATGACCCAACACACCTCCAGGCTTTGTAAGGCCTATTTGATCAAGAAGGAGAGTGATGGAGTGTTGCATCAGATGACCTGGCCGCCACAATCCCCCAACCTCATCCCAATTGAGATGGTTTGGGATGAGTCGGCCCGCAGAGTGAAGGAAAAGCATCCAACAAGTGTTCAGCATATGTGGGAACTCCTTCAAGACTGTTGGAAAAGTATTCCAGGTGAAGCTGGTTGACAATGTCAAGAGTGGGCAAACCTGTTATCAAGGCAAAGGGTGGTTACTTTGAAGAATCTAAAATCTATTTTGATTTGTTTAACACTTTTTTTTGGTTACTACATGATTCCATATGTGTTATTTCATAGTTTTGATGTCTTCACTATTATTCTACAATGTAGAAAATAGTAAAATAAAGAAAAACCCTGGAATGAGTAGGTTTCCAAACTGTTGACTGATACAAACACTTTACTACCTCAAAGTAGTGTACACATTTAAAGCATTTTGCTCTCAAAGTATTGTTAGAAAAAATAAAAATAAAAATAAAAATGATTTGAAAGTGCAATAGTGATAATGTTGTTATTAATGTTTTTTCCCCTCAGAACTGTTCCGTATCTCCACCTTCGCCCGGTTTCCGTCATTGGGGGTAACGGAGCGCAGTCTGGCGAGGGCAGGGTGGTTCTATACTGGTGTTGGAGACCGGGTGCAGTGTTTCAGGTGGGTGATGGTTCTATACTGGGGTTGGAGACAGGGTGCAGTTCTATACTGGTGTTGGAGACAGGGTGCAGTGTTTCAGGTAGGTGATGGTTCTATACTGGGGTTGGAGACAGGGTGCGGTTCTATACTGGTGTTGGAGACAGGGTGCAGTGTTTCAGGTAGGTGATGGTTCTATACTGGTGTTGGAGACAGGGTGCAGTGTTTCAGGTGGGTGATGGTTCTATACTGGGGTTGGAGACAGGGTGCAGTGTTTCAGGGGGGCAGGATGGTTCTATACTGGGGTTGGAGACAGGGTGCAGTTCTATACTGGGGTTGGAGACAGGGTGCAGTGTTTCAGGTAGGTGATGGTTCTATACTGGGGTTGGAGACAGGGTGCAGTGTTTCAGGGGGGCAGGATGGTTCTATACTGGGGTTGGAGACAGGGTGCAGTTCTATACTGGTGTTGGAGACAGGGTGCAGTGTTTCAGGTAGGTGATGGTTCTATACTGGTGTTGGAGACAGGGTGCAGTGTTTCAGGTAGGTGATGGTTCTATACTGGTGTTGGAGACAGGGTGCAGTGTTTCAGGTGGGTGATGGTTCTATACTGGGGTTGGAGACAGGGTGCAGTGTTTCACATCAAATTGTATTTGTCACATGCACTGAATACAACAGGTGTAGACCTCACAGTGAAATGCTTACTTACAAGACCTTAACTTCTTGCGTCGAGCCAACCCGGATCCGGGATCATGACTACAGCCTCAAGACCATTACCATAACGCAACGTTAACTATTCATGAAAATCGCAAATGAAATGAAATCAATATGCTAGCTCTCAAGCTTAGCCTTTTGTTAACAACACTGTCATCTCAGATGAAAAAAAAAATGCTTCTCAACCATAGCAAGCTAGCATTTAGCGTTAGCATTAGCATTTAGCATTAGCATTTAGCATTAGCATTAGCAGGCAACATTTTCACAAAAACCAGCAAAAACATTCAATAAATCATTTACCTTTGAAGAACTTCAGATGTTTTCAATGAGGAGACTCTCAGTTAGATAGCAAATGTTCAGTTTTCCTGAAAGATTATTTGTGCAGGAGAAATCGGTCCGTTTTCTGCGTCATGTTTGGCTACCAAAAAAAAACGAAAATTCATTCATCCAAACGCCAAACTTTCTTCCACATTAACTCCATAATATCGGCTGAAACATGGTAAACGTTGTTTAGAATCAATCCTCAAGGTGTTTTTCACATATCTCTTCATGATATATCATTCCTGGAAGTCTCCTCTCTGTCTCAATCACATGGATGAATGCGAGCAGCTTGGAGATTACGCAACAATTTCAACACAGGACACCGGGCGGACCCCTGGTAAATGTAGTCTCTTATGGCCAATCTTCCAATGATATGCCTACAAATACGTCACAATGCTGCAGACAACTTGGAGAAACGATAGAAAGGGCAGGCTAATTCGTGGCGCTTTCACAGCCATATAAGGAGACAATGAAAAACAGAGCGTCAAAAATCCTGCTCATTTCCTGTTTGAAGTTTCATCTTGGTTTCGCCTGTTGCATCAGTTCTGGGGCACTCACAGATAATATCTTTGCAGTTTTGGAAACGTCAGTGTTTTCTTTCCAAAGCTGCCAATTATATGCATAGTCGAGCATCTTTTCGTGACAAAATATTGCGCTTAAAACGGGCACGTTTTTTTAATCCAATAATGACATAGCGCCCCCATAGGTTGAAGAGGTTAACCAACAATGTAGTTTTAAGAACAATTTAAACAAATGGAAAATTACATGTTTAAAAAAAATTAAAAGGTAGGTTCTATACTGGTGTTGAAATAGGTTAAATTAAAAACTTAGCTAGCTTAGATAATTAGCTGGCATTGATTTGATTTTGCAGAGACATGTTTATTTGGAGCATCTGATGACATAATGCTAATATTGTGATGAACATTTCTCTGGTCCCTACTGTTGCAGTCATGACGTAAGTGGCGCTATGCTGTCAAATCCTCCCACGTACTTCAACCAGCTGTTTTTAGCAACTGGTAGTTTTTAATTTGGTTGGCATGTTGGCAGGTTTGGTCTAACTACACTGAATGTTGTTAATTTGGTTGGCATGTTGGCAGGTTTGGTCTAACTACACTGAATGTTGTTAATTTGGTTGGCATGTTGGCAGGTTTGGTCTAACTATGAAGTCATCTGAGCGCGACGTCTGTTTCTTGTTGACCGCTGAACGAGAGACCGCGGTGTATTATTTCATAAAGCTGACAGTGTTTTTATATACTTTTTTGTTGGATCCTGCGTCTCTGTTGGGCTTAGTTGCTGTGAGCGCTGCTGTCTGTCCCGGGATCCTGCAGCTCTGTTGGGCTTAGTTGCTGTGAGTGCTGCTGTCTGTCCCAGGATCCTGCCAAATTCTGCATATGGAAGCCCAGCTAGCCTATTTGGCTCGGCGGTCTAAAATGCAGGTTGCTGTCGAACGTTTCCAGCACTGCAGGAGCTGTTTGCTTTGTTCCAGGACAATGTGGACCGCGCTGACTTTCAATGTAGCAACTGCTTGCTTGTGGAGGACTACAGGGTGGTGAAGTGGCTACTCTTACTAAGCATGTAGCAAACCTACACTAGCTACTGGGGAGTCCACGCCCGCCTACTTTTTCTTCCACCCCAGTAGCCGGATTCCACTCTGGTCTGGAAGTGTCGCCAGCGTCAAATCATCAAATCAATCAAATCAAATTTTATTTGTCACATACACATGGTTAGCAGATGTTAATGCGAGTGTAGCGAAATGCTTGTGCTTCTAGTTCCGACAATGCAGTGATAACCAACAAGTAATCTAACTAACAATTCTAAAACTACTGTCTTATACACAGTGTAAGGGGATAAAGAATATGTACATAAGGATATATGAGTGAGTGATGGTACAGAGCAGCATACAGTAGATGGTATCGAGTACAGTATATACATATGAGATGAGTATGTAGACAAAGTAAACAAAGTGGCATAGTTAAAGTGGCTAGTGATACATGTATTACATAAGGATGCAGTCGATGATGTAGAGTACAGTATATACGTATGCATATGAGATGAATAATGTAGGGTAAGTAACATTATATAAGGTAGCATTGTTTAAAGTGGCTAGTGATATATTTACATCATTTCCCATCAATTCCCATTATTAAAGTGGCTGGAGTTGGGTCAGTGTCAATGACAGTGTGTTGGCAGCAGCCACTCAATGGTGGCTGTTTAACAGTCTGATAGCCTTGAGATAGAAGCTGTTTTTCAGTCTCTCAGTCCCAGCTTTGATGCACCTGTACTGACCTCGCCTTCTGGATGATAGCGGGGTGAACAGGCAGTGGTTCGGGTGGTTGATGTCCTTGATGATCTTTATGGCCTTCCTGTAACATCGGGTGGTGTAGGTGTCCTGGAGGGCAGGTAGTTTGCCCCGGTGATGCGTTGTGCAGACCTCACTACCCTCTGGAGAGCCTTACGGTTGAGGGCGGAGCAGTTGCCGTACCAGGCGGTGATACAGCCCGCCAGGATGCTCTCGATTGTGCATCTGTAGAAGTTTGTGAGTGCTTTTGGTGACAAGCCGAATTTCTTCAGCCTCCTGAGGTTGAAGAGGCGCTGCTGCGCCTTCTTCACGACGCTGTCAGTGTGAGTGGACCAATTCAGTTTGTCTGTGATGTGTATGCCGAGGAACTTAAAACTTGCTACCCTCTCCACTACTGTTCCATCGATGTGGATAGGGGGGTGTTCCCTCTGCTGTTTCCTGAAGTCCACAATCATCTCCTTAGTTTTGTTGACGTTGAGTGTGAGGTTATTTTCCTGACACCACACTCCGAGGGCCCTCACCTCCTCCATGTAGGCCGTCTCGTCGTTGTTGGTAATCAAGCCTACCACTTTAGTGTCGTCTGCAAACTTGATGATTGAGTTGGAGGCGTGCATGGCCACGCAGTCGTGGTTGAACAGGGAGTACAGGAGAGGGCTCAGAACGCACCCTTGTGGGGCCCCAGTGTTGAGGATCAGCGGGGTGGAGATGTTGTTACCTACCCTCACCACCTGGGGGCGGCCCGTCAGGAAGTCCAGTACCCAGTTGCACAGGGCGGGGTCGAGACCCAGGGTCTCGAGCTTGATGACGAGTTTGGAGGCTACTATGGTGTTAAATGCTGAGCTGTAGTCAATGAACCGCATTCTCACATAGGTATTCCTCTTGTCCAGATGGGTTAGGGCAGTGTGGTTGCGATTGCGTCGTCTGTGGACCTATTTGGGCGGTAAGAAAATTGGAGTGGGTCTAGGGTGTCAGGTAGGGTGGAGGTGATATGGTCCTTGACTAGTCTCTCAAAGCACTTCATGATGACGGAAGTGAGTGCTATGGGGCGGTCGTCGTTTAGCTCAGTTACCTTTGCTTTCTTGGGAACAGGGACAATGGTGGCCCTCTTGAAGCATGTGGGAACAGCAGCATGGGATAAGGATTGATTGAATATGTCCATAAACACACCAGCCAGCTGGTCTGCGCATGCTCTCAGGACGTGGCTGGGGATGCCGTCTGGGCCTGCAGCCTTGCGAGGGTTAACACGTTTAAATGTTTTACTCACGTCGGCTGCAGTGAAGGAGAGTCCGCAGGTTTTGGTTGCGGGCCGTGTCAGTGGCACTGTATTGTCCTCAAAGCGGACAAAAAAGTTATTTAGTCTGTCTGGGAGCAAGACATCCTGGTCTGTGACGGGGCTGGTTTTCTTTTTGTAATCCGTGATTGACTGTAGACCCTGCCACATACCTCTTGTTTCTGAGCCATTGAATTGCGACTCTACTTTGTCTCTATACTGACGCTTAGCTTGTTTGATTGTCTTGCGGAGGGAATAGCTACACTGTTTGTATTCGGTCATGTTTCCGGTAACCTTGCCCTGGTTAAAAGCAGTGGTTCGCGCTTTCGGTTTCACTTGAATGCTGCCATCAATCCACGGTTTCTGGTTTGGGAATGTTTTAATCGTTGCTATGGGAATGACACCATCAATGCACTTTCTGATGAACTCGCTCACCAAATCAGTGTATTCGTCAATGTTGTTGTTGGAAGCAATGCGGAACATTTCCCAATCCACCTGATCTAAGCAGTCTTGAAGCGTGGAATCAGATTGGTCGGACCAGTGTTGAACAGACCTGAGCGTGGGAGCTTCTTGTTTTAGTTTCTGTCTGTAGGCAGGGAGCAACAAAATGGAGTCGTGGTCAGCTTTTCTGAAAGGAGGGCGGGGGAGGGCCTTATATGCGTCGTGGAAGTTAGAATAGCAATGATCCAGGGTTTTACCAGCCCTGGTTGCGCAATCGATATGCTGATACAATTTAGGGAGTGTTGTTTTCAGATTAGCCTTGTTAAAATCCCCAGCTACAATGAATGCAGCCTTAGGATATGTGGTTTCCAGTTTGCAAAGAGTCAAATAAAGTTCGTTCAGGGCCATCGACGTGTCTGCTTGGGGGGGAATATATACGGCTGTGATTATAATCGAAGAGAATTCCCTTGGTAGATAATGCAGTCGACATTTGATTGTGAGGAATTCTAAGTCAGGTGAACAGAAGGACTTGAGTTCCTGTATGTTGTTATGATCACACCACGTCTCGTTAATCATAAGGCATACTCCCCCGCCCCTCTTCTTACCAGAAAGATGGTTGTTTCTGTCGGCGCGATGCGTGAAGAAACCAGCTGGCTGCACCGACCTCCGTTAGCGTCTCTCGAGTGAGCCATGTTTCCGTGAAGCAAAGAACGTTAGTCTCTGATGTCCCTCTGGAATGCTACCCTTGCTCGGATTTCATCAACCTTGTTGTCAAGAGACTGGACATTGGCGAGTAGTATGCTAGGGAGTGGTGCGCGATGTGCCCATCTCCGGAGCCTGACCAGAAGAGTGCTTTGTTTGCCTCTTGGTGTGTAATGAGGAGCAAACAAACTCTGCACTTGACACATTTATGAAATTGCTTATTCCAGTTACTAATAAGCATGGACCCATTAATGGGGATCCATAATAAACCCCAGAAAGAGTAGCTGCTGCCTTGGCAGGAACAAATGGGGATCCATAATAAACCCCAGGAAGAGTAGCTGCTGCTTCGACAGGAACTAATGGGGATCCATAATAAATACAAATATATCAGCAAACCCAACGACGCCGTACACGCTGTCTGCTGAAACCGGGTTCATCTGTGAAGAGCACACTTCTCCAGCGTGCTAGTGGCCACCAATTGTGAGCATTTGCCCACTGAATTCGGTTACGACGTCGAAGGACAGCGAGCATGCATATGAGCTTCCCTGAGACAGTTTCTGACAGTTTGTGCAGAAATTCTTTGATTGTGCCAACCCACAGTTTCATCAGCTGTCTGGGTAGCTGGTCTCAGACCAACCCACAGTTTCATCAGCTGTCTGGGTAGCTGGTCTCAGACCAACCCACAGTTTCATCAGCTGTCTGGGTGGGCTGGTCTCAGACAAACCCACAGTTTCATCAGCAGTCTGGGTGGCTGGTCTCAGACAAACCCACAGTTTCATCAGCTGTCTGGGTAGCTGGTCTCAGACCAACCCACAGTTTCATCAGCTGTCTGGGTAGCTGGTCTCAGACCAACCCACAGTTTCATCAGCTGTCTGGGTGGGCTGGTCTCAGACAAACCCACAGTTTCATCAGCAGTCTGGGTGGCTGGTCTCAGACCAACCCACAGTTTCATCAGCTGTCTGGGTGGCTGGTCTCAGACAAACCCACAGTTTCATCAGCTGTCTGGGTGGCTGGTCTCAGACAAACCCACAGTTTCATCAGCTGTCTGGGTGGCTGGTCTCAGACCAACCCACAGTTTAATCAGCTGTCCGGGTGGCTGGTCTCAGACCAACCCACAGTTTCATCAGCTGTCTGGGTGGCTGGTCTCAGACCAACCCACAGTTTCATCAGCTGTCCGGGTGGCTGGTCTCAGACCAACCCACAGTTTCATCAGCTGTCTGGGTGGCTGGTCTCAGACCAACCCACAGTTTCATCAGCTGTCCGGTGGGCTGGTCTCAGACCAACCCACAGTTTCATCAGCTGTCCGGTGGGCTGGTCTCAGACCAACCCACAGTTTCATCAGCTGTCCGGGTGGCTGGTCTCAGACAAACCCACAGTTTCATCAGCTGTCTGGGTGGCTGGTCTCAGACCAACCCACAGTTTCATCAGCTGTCTGGGTAGCTGGTCTCAGACAAACCCACAGTTTCATCAGCTGTCTGGGTGGCTGGTCTCAGACAAACCCACAGTTTAATCAGCTGTCTGGGTGGCTGGTCTCAGACCAACCCACAGTTTCATCAGCTGTCCGGGTGGCTGGTATCAGACAAACCCACAGTTTCATCAGCAGTCTGGGTGGCTGGTCTCAGACAAACCCACAGTTTCATCAGCAGTCTGGGTGGCTGGTCTCAGACAAACCCACAGTTTCATCAGCTGTCCGGTGGGCTGGTCTCAGACAAACCCACAGTTTCATCAGCTGTCCGGTGGGCTGGTCTCAGACCAACCCACAGTTTCATCAGCTGTCCGGTGGGCTGGTCTCAGACCAACCCACAGTTTCATCAGCTGTCCGGGTGGCTTGTCTCAGACCAACCCACAGTTTCATCAGCTGTCTGGGTAGCTGGTCTCAGACCAACCCACAGTTTCATCAGCTGTCTGGGTGGCTGGTCTCAGACAAACCCACAGTTTCATCAGCTGTCTGGGTAGCTGGTCTCAGACAAACCCACAGTTTCATCAGCAGTCTGGGTGGCTGGTCTCAGACAAACCCACAGTTTCATCAGCAGTCTGGGTGGCTGGTCTCAGACAAACCCATCAGCAGTCTGGGTAGCTGGTTCATCCCAGCTGTCTGGGTGGCTGGTCTCAGACAAACCCACAGTTTCATCAGCTGTCTGGGTGGCTGGTCTCAGACCAACCCACAGTTTAATCAGCTGTCCGGGTGGCTGGTCTCAGACAAACCCACAGTTTCATCAGCTGTCCGGGTGGCTGGTCTCAGACAAACCCACAGTTTCATCAGCTGTCCGGGTAGCTGGTCTCAGACAAACCCACAGTTTCATCAACAGTCTGGGTGGCTGGTCTCAGACAAACCCACAGTTTCATCAGCTGTCTGGGTGGCTGGTCTCAGACCAACCCACAGTTTCATCAGCTGTCTGGGTGGCTGGTCTCAGACCAACCCACAGTTTCATCAGCTGTCTGGGTGGCTGGTCTCAGACAAACCCACAGTTTCATCAGCTGTCTGGGTAGCTGGTCTCAGACAAACCCACAGTTTCATCAGCTGTCTGGGTGGCTGGTCTCAGACAAACCCACAGTTTCATCAGCTGTCTGGGTAGCTGGTCTCAGACAAACCCACAGTTTCATCAGCTGTCTGGGTGGCTGGTCTCTGATGATCCCGCAGGTGAAGAAGCCGGATGTTTAGGTCCTGGGTTGGCATGGTTACACATGTTCTGCGGTTTTGAGGCCGGTTGGACGTACTGCCAAATTCTCTAAAATGACGTTGGAGGCGGCTTATGGTAGAGAAATTAACATAAGATTATCTTGCAACAGCTCTGGTGGACATTCCTGCAATAAGCACACCAACTGCACGCTCTCTCAAAACTTGAGACATCTGTGGCATTGTGTTGTGTGACAAAAGTGCACATTTTAGTGGCATTTTGTCCCCCAGCACAAGGTGCGCCTGTGTAATGATTGTCAATCAATCAAACCCCAAACAGCAAGCAATTAGGATGTAGAGGCATTGTGGCTAGGAAAAACTCCATAGAAAGGCAGGAACCTAGGAAGAAACCTAGAGAGGAACCAGGCTCTGAGTGCTGGCCAGTCCTCTTAAGGTTAGTACCTTTTTAGGAGTAAATGTCATTTGGCTTTTCATAGCCAAGCATTCATAGGTTGAGACAGCAGGTGCGGTAGAGGGAGAGAGACACAAACAGCAGGTCTGGGACAGGTAGCACCTGCTATGAACAGGTCAGGGTTCCATAGCCGCAGGCAGAACAGTTGAAACTGGAGCAGCAGCACGGCCCGGTGGACTAGGGACCGCAAGGAGTCATTAGGGCAGGGAGTCATTAGGGCAGGTTTTCCTGAGGCATGGTCCTAGGGCTCAGGTCCTCCGAGAGGGAGCATACTTCAAATAAGACAGGAGAATTACACCAGATAATACAGACTGACCCCAGCCCCCCGACACATACTATTGCAACATCATGCTGTTTAATCAGATTCTTCATATGTCCTGTCATGTCAGGTGGATGGATAATCTTGGTAAAGGAGAAATGCTCATTAACAGGGATGGAAACAAATTTGCGTCCAAAATTTGAGAAATAATATTTTTCATTGTCTGGAAAATTTCTGGGCTCTTTTATTTCTGCTCATGAAACATGGACCAACACTTTACATTTGATATCTTTTTTATTTAGCTAGCTTGTAGCATAGTGTTTGATATGCAATGCGATCTCCTCCTAATGAACAGTGTCGAGTGTCCTGACGAGAAGGCAACCTTTTCTAGCTATGCCAGTAAAATCGGGCATCATCAGCTCATTGTTATGGATGTATCCAAATGAATGTCAATAGAAAACTGCTTAAACAATCGGAAATGCAGCTACTTTGCTGTTAGTCTGACTGCAGAAGTCGTGACTGTGGAACATATAGAACAACTGGGTCGCGTCCATAAATATAGACCTAACCCTAATAACTGGGTCCATAAATATAGACCTAACCCCAACGACTGGGTCCATAAATATAGACCTGACCCCAACGACTGGGTCCATAAATATAGACCTGACCCCAACGACTGGGTCCATAAATATAGACCTGACCCCAACGACTGGGTCCATAAATATAGACCTGACCCTAACGACTGGGTCCATAAATATAGACCTGACCCTAACGACTGGGTCCATAAATATAGACCTGACCCTAACGACTGGGTCCATAAATATAGACCTGACCCCAACGACTGGGTCCATAAATATAGACCTGACCCCAACGACTGGGTCCATAAATATAGACCTGACCCCAACGACTGGGTCCATAAATATAGACCTGACCCCAACGACTGGGTCCATAAATATAGACCTGACCCCAACGACTGGGTCCATAAATATAGACCTGACCCCAACGACTGGGTCCATAAATATAGACCTGACCCCAACGACTGGGTCCATAAATATAGACCTGACCCCAACGACTGGGTCCATAAATATAGACCTGACCCCAACGACTGGGTCCATAAATATAGACCTGACCCCAACGACTGGGTCCATAAATATAGACCTGACCCCAACGACTGGGTCCATAAATATAGACCTGACCCCAACGACTGGGTCCATAAATATAGACCTGACCCCAACGACTGGGTCCATAAATATAGACCTGACCCCAACGACTGGGTCCATAAATATAGACCTGACCCCAACGACTGGGTCCATAAATATAGACCTGATCCCAAACGACTGGGTCCATAAATATAGACCTGACCCCAACGACTGGGTCCATAAATATAGACCTGACCCCAACGACTGGGTCCATAAATATAGACCTGACCCCAACGACTGGGTCCATAAATATAGACCTGACCCCAACGACTGGGTCCATAAATATAGACCTGACCCCAACGACTGGGTCCATAAATATAGACCTGACCCCAACGACTGGGTCCATAAATATAGACCTGACCCCAACGACTGGGTCCATAAATATAGACCTGACCCCAACGACTGGGTCCATAAATATAGACCTGACCCCAACGACTGGGTCCATAAATATAGACCTGACCCCAACGACTGGGTCCATAAATATAGACCTGACCCCAACGACTGGGTCCATAAATATAGACCTGACCCCAACGACTGGGTCCATAAATATAGACCTGACCCCAACGACTGGGTCCATAAATATAGACCTGACCCCAACGACTGGGTCCATAAATATAGACCTGACCCCAACGACTGGGTCCATAAATATAGACCTGACCCCAACGACTGGGTCCATAAATATAGACCTGACCCCAACGACTGGGTCCATAAATATAGACCTGACCCCAACGACTGGGTCCATAAATATAGACCTGACCCCAACGACTGGGTCCATAAATATAGACCTGACCCCAACGACTGGGTCCATAAATATAGACCTGACCCCAACGACTGGGTCCATAAATATAGACCTGACCCCAACGACTGGGTCCATAAATATAGACCTGACCCCAATAAATATAGACTGGGTCCATAAATATAGACCTGACCCCAACGACTGGGTCCATAAATATAGACCTGACCCCAACGACTGGGTCCATAAATATAGACCTGACCCCAACGACTGGGTCCATAAATATAGACCTGACCCCAACGACTGGGTCCATAAATATAGACCTGACCCCAACGACTGGGTCCATAAATATAGACCTGACCCCAACGACTGGGTCCATAAATATAGACCTGACCCCAACGACTGGGTCCATAAATATAGACCTGACCCCAACGACTGGGTCCATAAATATAGACCTGACCCCAACGACTGGGTCCATAAATATAGACCTGACCCCAACGACTGGGTCCATAAATATAGACCTGACCCCAACGACTGGGTCCATAAATATAGACCTGACCCCAACGACTGGGTCCATAAATATAGACCTGACCCTAATGTAAAAATGAACTCTGCAACAGGACAAGGCGGAGTCGTCCGTTATTTCCAAGGTAATGAACGTGGACTTAATGGATGTGTTCCTGCTCCAGGTGTAACGTGACGGCGGAGGGCTGGCAGACAGGGGACTGTCCAACAGAGAGACACAGACAGCTGTCCTCCTCCTGCTCCTTCATCCAGACCCTCCCCTCCACAGCCAACCTCCTCTCCTCCTCACACTCGGCCTTCTCTCCTCTACGCAGCGCCCCTGTCATACCGGTGAGATACTACTTCACTTATTATACCACAGTTGGGATGATGATGAAAAACTGCTGATGATGATGATGATGGTGGTGTCATGACGTTGGGACAGTGGTAATGGTTGTGGTGAGAGTGATATTTCTTTGTATGATTTTTACAGATTTGTTTCAAGTACAAGAAAATACACTGCGATAGGAAAAATAATTAATGAGAGAAAGACATAAAACATACACATTCAAGAACAAACAAAAACTAAAATGGACATCTCAAGGACTTTGACCCTCAACACAACCTGGCCCGCTTACTTCATAGGATCAGTATTACAGTCCCGGAAACACATAGTGTCACACAACCCTGTCATCTCAAACCTTTAATCATCATGGTGATGATGATCAAATCAAATCAAAATCAAATGTATTTATATAGCCCTTCGTACATCAGCTGATATCTCAAAGTGCTGTACAGAAACCCAGCCTAAAACCCCAAACAGCAAGCAATGCAGGTGTAGAAGCACGGTGGCTAGGAAAAACCCTAACAATGACCCTAACAAAACCCTCAATGATATTGATACTGTTGATGGTATTGATGATGATGATCATTGGGATTTGTATTTATCAAAGGAGAAGTTTTGCCTTGGCAGCAGCTAATGGGGAACCTTAAAGGAGAAGTTTTGCCTTGTCAGCAGCTAATGGGGAACCTTAAAGGAGAAGTTTTGCCTTGGCAGCAGCTAATGGGGAACCTTAAAGGAGAAGTTTTGCCTTGGCAACCTTAAAGGAGAAGTTTTGCCTTGGCAGCAGCTAATGGGGAACCTTAAAGGAGAAGTTTTGCCTTGGCAGCAGCTAATGGGGAACCTTAAAGGAGAAGTTTTGCCTTGTCAGCAGCTAATGGGGAACCTTAAAGGAGAAGTTTTGCCTTGTCAGCAGCTAATGGGGAACCTTAAAGGAGAAGTTTTGCTAGCAGCTAATGGGAACCTTAAAGGAGAAGTTTTGCCTTGTCAGCAGCAGCTAATGGGGAACCTTAAAGGAGAAGTTTTGCCTTGTCAGCAGCTAATGGGGAACCTTAAAGGAGAAGTTTTGCCTTGGCAGCAGCTAATGGGGAACCCTTGTCAGCAGCTAATGGGGAACCTTAAAAGGAGAAGTTTTGCCTTGGCAGCAGCTAATGGGGAACCTTAAAGGAGAGTTTTGCCTTGGCAGCAGCTAATGGGGAACCTTAAAGGAGAAGTTTTGCCTTGGCAGCAGCTAATGGGGAACCTTAAAGGAAGGGGAAGTTTTGCCAGCTAATGGGGAACAGCAGTTTTGGAGAAGTTTTGCCTTGGCAGCAGCTAATGGGGAACCTTAAAGGAGAAGTTTTGCCTTGGCAGCAGCTAATGGGGAACCTTAAAGGAGAAGTTTTGCCTTGGCAGCAGCTAATGGGGAACCTTAAAGGAGAAGTTTTGCCTTGGCAGCAGCTAATGGGGAACCTTAAAGGAGAAGTTTTGCCTTGGCAGCAGCTAATGGGGAACCTTAAAGGAGAAGTTTTGCCTTGGCAGCAGCTAATGGGGAACCTTAAAGGAGAAGTTTTGCCTTGGCAGCAGCTAATGGGGAACCTTAAGCTAATGGGGAACCTTAAAGGAGAAGTTTTGCCTTGGCAGCAGCTAATGGGGAACCTTAAAGGAGAAGTTTTGCCTTGGCAGCAGCTAATGGGGAACCTTAAAGGATAAGTTTTGCCTTGGCAGCAGCTAATGGGGAACCTTAAAGGAGAAGTTTTCTATTTTACAACCAAATGTTTGTGGAATGTTTTAGAAGGGTCCAGACACTTGGAAAAATACATTTCCAAGTTTACAAGACATTTTGCAGAAGAATGTAAGGCTATCTGTCCACCAATTGAAGCTCAACAGAAATTGGGTGATGCAACCGTTACAACGACCAAAAGCACAAAAGTAAATCAACAACAGAATGGCTTCAACAGTAGAAAATACTCCTTCTGGAGTGGCCCAGTCAGTCCTGACCTCAACCCAATTGAGATGCTGTGGCATGACATCAAGAGAGCGGTTCACACCAGACATCCCAAGAATATTGCTGAACTGAAACAGTTTTGTAAAGAGGAATGGTCCAAAATCCCTCCTGACCGTTGTGCAGGTCTGATCCGCAACTACAGAAAACATTTGTTTGAGATAATTGCTGCCAAAGGAGGGTCAACCAGTTATTAAATCCAAGGGTTCACATACTTTTCTTTCCACTGTAGCACAACATGCAACAATTTCAAAGATTTTACTGTTACAGTTCATGTAAGGAAATCATATATTTTTGGGGGGAAGCATCTGATGACCTGACATGGTGAGTGATGAACATTTCTCTGGTCTGTAGTCATGAAATGGCGCTATGCTGTCAAATCCTTCCACATGTACTTTGCAACTGGTAGTTTTTAGTTTGGTTGGCATATTGGCAGGTTTGCAAGAAACGTACTACACTGAACAAAAATATGTAACAATTTCAAATAGTTTACTGAGTTACAGTTCACATAAGGAAATCAGTCAATTGAAATAACTGAATTGGGCCCTAATCTATGGATTTCACATGACTAGGAACAGAGATATTTTATTTATTTATTTCACCTTTATTTAACCAGGTAGGCCAGTTGAGAACAAGTTCTCATTTACAACTGCAACCTGGCATTGCGACACAAAGAACAACACAGAAATACGTAAACAAACAGAGTCAATAACACAATAGAAAAATATATGTACAGTGTGTAGAAGTGTCGGGAGGTAAGACAATAAATAGGCCATAGTGGCGAAATAAATATAATTTATCATTAACACTGGAGTGATAGATGTGCAGATGATGATGATGCAAGTCGAGATACTGGGGGGGAAAAGAGCAAGAGGATAAGTAACAATATGGGGATGAGGTCCTATTTACAGATTGGCTGTGTATAGGTACAGTGATCAGTAAGCTGCTCTAACAGCTGATGCTTAAAGTTAGAGAGGGAGAAATGGGTCTCCAGCTTCAGAGAGTTTTGCAATTCATTCCAGTCATTGGCAGCAGAGAACTGGAAGGAAAGGCGGCCAAAGGAAGTGTTGGCTTTGGGGATGACCAGTGAAATATACCTGCTGGAGCGCATGCTATGGGTAGGTGTTGCTATGGTGACCAGTGAGCTGAGATAAGGTGGGGCTTTACCTAGCAAACACTTATAGATGACCTGGAGTCAGTGAGTTTGGCGACGAATATGTAGTGAAGGCCAGCCAACGAGGGCATACAGGTCCCAGTGGTGGGTAGTATATGGGGCATTGGTGACAAAACGGATGGCACTGTGATAGACTACATCCAGTTTGCTGAATAGAGTGTTGGAGGCTATTTTGTAAATGACATTGCCGAAGTCAAGGATCGATAGAATAGACAGTTTTATGAGGGTATGAGGGAAGGATGCTTTGTTGCGAAATAGGAAGCCGATTCTAGATTTAATTTTGGATTGGAGATGCTTAATGTGAGTCTGGAAGGAGAGTTTACAGTGTAACCAGACACCTAGATATTTGTAGTTGTCCAGAGTAGTGATGCTAGTCGGGCGGGAGGGTGCGGGCAGCAATCGGTTGAAGAGTATGCACTTAGTTTTACTCGCATTTAAAAGCAGTTGGAGGCCATGGAAGGAGAGTTGTATGGCATTGAAGCTCGATTGGAGGTTTGTTAACACAGTGTCCAATGAAGGGCCAGAAGCATACAGAATGGTGTCGTCTGCGTTGAGGTGGATCAGGGAATCGCCAGCAGCAAGAGCGGCATCATTGATATATATACAGAGAAAAGAGTCGGCCTGAGAATTGAACCTTGTGGCACCCCCATAGAGACTGCCAGAGGTCCGGACAACAGGCCCTCTGATTTGACACACTGAACTCTATCTGAGAAGTAGTTAGTGAACCAGCCGAGGCAGTCAGTTGAGAAACCAAGGATTTTCAGTCTGCCGTTAAGAATGTGGTGATTGACAGAGTCGAAGTCCTTGGCCAGATCTATGAATACAGCTGCACAGTACTGTCTTTTATCGATGGCGGTCATTAAAGCTGAGTATTTGCCCACTGAAGCCGTTATGACGCAGAACTGCAGTCAGGTCAAGACCCTGGTGGGGACAGATGAGCTTCCCTGAGACGGTTTCTGACCATTTGTGCAGACATTGTTTGATTGTGCCAACCCACAGTTTCTTCAGCTGTCCGGGTGGCTGGTCTCAGACAAACCCACAGTTTCATCAGCTGTCTGGGTGGCTGGTCTCAGACAAACCCACAGTTTCATCAGCTGTCCGGGTGGCTGGTCTCAGACAAACCCACAGTTTCATCAGCTGTCTGGGTAGCTGGTCTCAGACAACCCACAGTTTCTTCAGCTGTCTGGGTAGCTGGTCTCAGACAAACCCACAGTTTCATCAGCTGTCTGGGTGGCTGGTCTCAGACCAACCCACAGTTTCATCAGCTGTCCGGTGGCTGGTCTCAGACAAACCCACAGTTTCATCAGCTGTCCGGGTGGCTGGTCTCAGACAAACCCACAGTTTCATCAGCTGTCCGGGTGGCTGGTCTCAGACAAACCCACAGTTTCATCAGCTGTCTGGGTGGCTGGTCTCAGACAAACCCACAGTTTCATCAGCTGTCTGGGTGGGCTGGTCTCAGACAAACCCACAGTTTCATCAGCTGTCTGGGCTGTCGTGGTTACATGTGGTCTGTGGTAGTGAAGCTGGATGTGGCGGTCCTGGGCTGTCGTGGTTACATGTGGTAGTGAAGCTGGATGTGGCGGTCCTGGGCTGTCGTGGTTACATGTGGTCTGTGGTAGTGAAGCTGGATGTGGCGGTCCTGGGCTGTCGTGGTTACATGTGGTAGTGAAGCTGGATGTGGCGGTCCTGGGCTGTCGTGGTTACATGTGGTCTGTGGTAGTGAAGCTGGATGTGGCGGTCCTGGGCTGTCGTGGTTACATGTGGTCTGTGGTAGTGAAGCTGGATGTGGCGGTCCTGGGCTGTCGTGGTTACATGTGGTAGTGAAGCTGGATGTGGCGGTCCTGGGCTGTCGTGGTTACATGTGGTCTGTGGTAGTGAAGCTGGATGTGGCGGTCCTGGGCTGTCGTGGTTACATGTGGTCTGTGGTAGTGAAGCTGGATGTGGCGGTCCCGGGCTGTTGTGGTTGTTGAGGCCGGTTGGACGTACTGCCAAATTTTCAAAAATGTCATTGGACTTATGGTAGAAAAAAGAACATTAAAGTCTCTGGCAAAAGCTCTGGTGGACATTCCTACAGTCAGCATGCCAATTGCAATTCTCCCTCAACTTGAAACATCTATGGCATTGTCCCCAGCACAAGATGCACCTGTGTAATGATCATGCTGTTTAATCAGCTTCTTGATATGTCACACCTGTCAGGTGAATATCTTGGGAAAGGACAAATGTTTACTAAAAGGGTTGTTTACTAAAAGGGTTGTTTACTAAAAGGGATATAAATATAAACAACATTTGTGCACAGCATTTTTGACAAATATGCTTTCTGTGTGTATGGAACATTTCTGCGATTTTTATTTTATTTCAGCTCATGAAAAATGGGACCAACACTTTACATGTTGTGTTTATATTTGTGTTCGGTGTAGTACTTTGCGTTTCCCATAGTCTGTTCTGAACTTGGGGACTGTGAAGAGACCTCTGGTGGTTGTCTTGTGGGGTATGCATGGGTGTCTGAGCTGTGTGCTCGTCATTTAAACAGACATCTCGGTGCATTCAACTTTTCAATACCTCTCATAAAGACAAGTAGTGATGAAGTCAATCTCTCCTCCACTTTGAGCCAGGAGAAATTGAAGTCATTGACGTTAATTCTCTGTTTACATTTAAGGGCCAGCCGTGCTGCCCTGTTCTGGACCAACTGTAATTTTCCTAAGTCCCTCTTTGTGGCATCTGATTACATGACTGGACAGTTAGCCAGGTGCGACAAAACTAGGGCCTGTAGGACCTGCCTTGTTAATAGTGCTGTTAAATAAAGGTGAAATATATATATATATATATATGTTTTTAAGCGATAGAGGAAACCAAGTCTGGATTTAACTTTAGCCTGCAGCTTTGATATGTGCTGAGAGAAGGACAGTGTACCATCTAGCCATACGCCCAAGTACTTGTATGAGGGTGACTAAATCAAGCTCTAAACCCTCAGAGGTAGTAATCACACCTGTGGAGAGAGGGTTATTCTTCTTACCAAACCACATCACCTTTGTTTTGGAGGTGTTCAGAACAAGGTTAAGGGTAGAAAAAGCTTGTTGGACACTAAGATAGCACAACATCTGGGGAGGGGCCAGCTGAGTATAAGACTATCATCTGCATATAAATGGATGAGACAGCTTCCTACTGCCTGAGCTATGTTGTTGATGTAAATTGAGAAGCGTGTGGGGCCTAGGATGGAGCCTTGGGGTACTCCCGTGGTGACAGGCAGTGACTGAGACAACAGATTTTCTGACTTTATACAAATCAGGCCAAAGTCCCCTCGGAGACACCAATACTCCTTAGCCGGCCCACAAGAATGGAATGGTCTAACATATCAAAATCTTTGGCCAAACCATTAAAAATAGCAGCACAACATTGCTTAGAATCAAGGGCAATGGGGACATAATTTAGGACCTTTAAGGTTGCAGTGACACATTCATAACCTGAGCGGAAACCAGATTGCATACCAGAGAGTATACTATAGACATCAAGATAGCCAGTCAATTATCAACTGACTGGCAAGTTTTTCCAACACTTTTTATAAAGATGGCAAAATAGAAATAGGTCTATAACAGTTAGGATCAACTTGATCTCCCGCATTAAATAAAGGACGAACCGTGGCTGCCTTGCAAGCAATTGGAACCTCCCCAGAGAGGAGAGACATGTTAAAAAGGTTGGAGATAGGCTTGGCGGTGATAGGGGCAGCAACCTTAAAGAAGAAAGGGTCTAAACCATCTGACCTAGATGTTTTTTCGCGGTAGGTTTCAGGAGCTCCTTTAGCACCTCGGACTAAGTGACTGACTGCAGGGAGCAACTTAGTTGCAGGGCAGGGGAAGCATCGGGGATAGTCGCATTAGAAGGGTCAAATAGGAATCCTGACTTAATGAAGTGGTGATTAAAGAGCTCAGCCATGTGCTTCTTGTCAGTAACAACATTAAAGGACATGGGCAGCTGTGAGGAGGGTTTATTCTCCAGGTCTTTAACCATATTCCAGAACTTCTTGGGGTGGGACCCACAGAGAGAGAACTGCTCCTTAAAGTAACTAACTTTGGCCTTCCAGATAGCCTGAGTGCACTTATTTCTCATTTGCCTGAACGAGAGCCAGTCAGCCTGAGTATGCGTGGCTGAGCCTTTTGCCAAATGCGATTTTTGAGGTGGAGTAACTCTGCAAGATCACGGTCGAACCAGGAGCTGAACCTGTTTTTAATTCTAATTTTCTTCATGGGGGCGTTTGTTAACAATACCACTGAAAATATCAAAAAAGAATGTCCAGGCGTCTTCGACAGAGGGGATCAAGCTGATTCTATACCAA
The DNA here is from genome assembly GCF_034236695.1 of Oncorhynchus nerka. Classification (NCBI taxonomy): domain Eukaryota; kingdom Metazoa; phylum Chordata; class Actinopteri; order Salmoniformes; family Salmonidae; genus Oncorhynchus; species Oncorhynchus nerka. The sequence continues at coordinate 103,065,843 of NC_088405.1, forward strand.
TTTACAGAGGCCAGTTCATGAAGGAAGTTTTTTACCAAACGTCTATGACAAATTAGGACAGGTTGTTTCACTGATCAGCCATCACGAACACAGGCTATAAAACAGTAATCACTAAGGTCATTACAGAAAACACCAGACTGATACCTAATCAGGGTTATTGAGGATAACAGCGAGGAGAGTAGCCTTTTCTAGATTTTTGGAGTCATACCCTGTGGGGTTGGTAATAATCTGAGAAAGATTTAGGGATCTTTCCCTAAATTGAGACACAAGTTTGTCCAGCACCAGATTATGATTGATGATGATGGTAGTAATTAGGCACGTTCTGACACCTGACACCTGACACCTCGCGTTAACTGTGGAATGCATCCTTGGTGGTGATGATGTTGATGGTTGAGATGGTGAAAATGATGATGCCTGAATTTTTAATAACGTGTGTTCTTTCCCCCAGGTGTCAGGCCCTGGCCCAGCCCCCCTCCCTGTCTCTGCCCCTAACCCTGCCCTCAATCCAGTGCCGGGGGAGGAGCCTGTTGGATATTTGAATATGGGGTTCTCTGCCCCGCCCCCCTCCAGCCCGCTGAGCTCCAGAGGAGTAGAGGACATGTAAGGACAGACGAGAGGCTCTTATTGGCTGGATGTTTCTACGTTATTATTGGCTGTTAACCCTGAAATTTGTGCTGGAACATTTCTGTAGGTCCCACCAGAGACCCCCTACCTGTCACAACCCCAGTATGAGGAGAGAGCAGGACCGTCTGGACTCCTTCCACTCCTGGATCCTGTCCATCATCACCCCCTCTGAGCTGGCTAAGGCTGGCTTCTATTACCTGGGACAGGGAGACCGCGTGGCCTGCTTCACCTGTGGAGGACAGGTACTATACACGTCACTCTTGAATTGTGGCGGCATTTGCAACCATTTTAACATGTTAAAATGACAAATAGTTACACATCATACATGTTTTTGTTCATATTGCGTTCATCTCTGCAAACAAAGCCTCATTTCAGATGAATTGATGTTCTGCGTGGATCTGTACCTGTAGCTCAGTAACTGAGAGCCAGGTGATTGATTAGTGTCTCCTCTCAGTAACTGAGAACCAGGTGATTGATTAGTGTCTCCTCTCAGTAACTGGGAGTCAGGTGATTGATTAGTGTCTCCTCTCAGTAACTGAGAGCCAGGTGATTGATTAGTGTCTCCTCTCAGTAACTGAGAGCCAGGTGATTGATTAGTGTCTCCTCTCAGTAACTGGGAGCCAGGTGATTGATTAGTGTCTCCTCTCAGTAACTGAGAGCCAGGTGATTGATTAGTGTCTCCTCTCAGTAACTGGGAGCCAGGTGATTGATTAGTGTCTCCTCTCTGTAGCTCAGTAACTGGGAGCCAGGTGATTGATTAGTGTCTCCTCTCAGTAACTGAGAACCAGGTGATTGATTAGTGTCTCCTCTCTGTAGCTCAGTAACTGGGAGCCAGGTGATTGATTAGTGTCTCCTCTCAGTAACTGAGAGCCAGGTGATTGATTAGTGTCTCCTCTCAGTAACTGGGAGCCAGGTGATTGATTAGTGTCTCCTCTCAGTAACTGAGAACCAGGTGATTGATTAGTGTCTCCTCTCAGTAACTGAGAACCAGGTGATTGATTAGTGTCTCCTCTCAGTAACTGAGAGCCAGGTGATTGATTAGTGTCTCCTCTCAGTAACTGAGAACCAGGTGATTGATTAGTGTCTCCTCTCTGTAACTGGGAGCCAGGTGATTGATTAGTGTCTCCTCTCAGTAACTGAGAACCAGGTGATTGATTAGTGTCTCCTCTCAGTAACTGAGAGCCAGGTGATTGATTAGTGTCTCCTCTCAGTAACTGGGAGCCAGGTGATTGATTAGTGTCTCCTCTCAGTAACTGGGAGCCAGGTGATTGATTAGTGTCTCCTCTCTGTAGCTCAGTAACTGGGAGCCAGGTGATTGATTAGTGTCTCCTCTCTGTAGCTCAGTAACTGGGAGTCAGGTGATTGATTAGTGTCTCCTCTCAGTAACTGGGAGCCAGGTGATTGATTAGTGTCTCCTCTCAGTAACTGAGAACCAGGTGATTGATTAGTGTCTCCTCTCTGTAGCTCAGTAACTGGGAGCCAGGTGATTGATTAGTGTCTCCTCTCAGTAACTGAGAACCAGGTGATTGATTAGTGTCTCCTCTCTGTAGCTCAGTAACTGGGAGCCAGGTGATTGATTAGTGTCTCCTCTCAGTAACTGAGAGCCAGGTGATTGATTAGTGTCTCCTCTCAGTAACTGAGAACCAGGTGATTGATTAGTGTCTCCTCTCAGTAACTGAGAGCCAGGTGATTGATTAGTGTCTCCTCTCAGTAACTGAGAGCCAGGTGATTGATTAGTGTCTCCTCTCAGTAACTGGGAGCCAGGTGATTGATTAGTGTCTCCTCTCAGTAACTGGGAGCCAGGTGATTGATTAGTGTCTCCTCTCAGTAACTGGGAACCAGGTGATTGATTAGTGTCTCCTCTCTGTAGCTCAGTAACTGAGAACCAGGTGATTGATTAGTGTCTCCTCTCTGTAGCTCAGTAACTGGGAGCCAGGTGATTGATTAGTGTCTCCTCTCTGTAGCTCAGTAACTGGGAGCCAGGTGATTGATTAGTGTCTCCTCTCTGTAGCTCAGTAACTGGGAGCCAGGTGATTGATTAGTGTCTCCTCTCAGTAACTGGGAGCCAGGTGATTGATTAGTGTCTCCTCTCTGTAGCTCAGTAACTGAGAGCCAGGTGATTGATTAGTGTCTCCTCTCAGTAACTGAGAACCAGGTGATTGATTAGTGTCTCCTCTCAGTAACTGAGAGCCAGGTGATTGATTAGTGTCTCCTCTCAGTAACTGGGAGTCAGGTGATTGATTAGTGTCTCCTCTCAGTAACTGGGAGCCAGGTGATTGATTAGTGTCTCCTCTCAGTAACTGAGAGCCAGGTGATTGATTAGTGTCTCCTCTCAGTAACTGGGAGCCAGGTGATTGATTAGTGTCTCCTCTCAGTAACTGAGAGCCAGGTGATTGATTAGTGTCTCCTCTCAGTAGCTGGGAGCCAGGTGATTGATTAGTGTCTCCTCTCAGTAACTGGGAGCCAGGTGATTGATTAGTGTCTCCTCTCTGTAGCTCAGTAACTGGGAGCCAGGTGATTGATTAGTGTCTCCTCTCAGTAACTGGGAGCCAGGTGATTGATTAGTGTCTCCTCTCAGTAACTGAGAACCAGGTGATTGATTAGTGTCTCCTCTCTGTAACTGGGAGCCAGGTGATTGATTAGTGTCTCCTCTCTGTAGCTCAGTAACTGGGAGCCAGGTGATTGATTAGTGTCTCCTCTCTGTAGCTCAGTAACTGGGAGTCAGGTGATTGATTAGTGTCTCCTCTCAGTAACTGGGAGCCAGGTGATTGATTAGTGTCTCCTCTCAGTAACTGGGAGCCAGGTGATTGATTAGTGTCTCCTCTCAGTAACTGAGAACCAGGTGATTGATTAGTGTCTCCTCTCAGTAACTGAGAACCAGGTGATTGATTAGTGTCTCCTCTCAGTAACTGAGAGCCAGGTGATTGATTAGTGTCTCCTCTCAGTAACTGAGAGCCAGGTGATTGATTAGTGTCTCCTCTCAGTAACTGGGAGCCAGGTGATTGATTAGTGTCTCCTCTCAGTAACTGGGAGCCAGGTGATTGATTAGTGTCTCCTCTCAGTAACTGGGAACCAGGTGATTGATTAGTGTCTCCTCTCTGTAGCTCAGTAACTGAGAACCAGGTGATTGATTAGTGTCTCCTCTCTGTAGCTCAGTAACTGAGAGCCAGGTGATTGATTAGTGTCTCCTCTCTGTAGCTCAGTAACTGGGAGCCAGGTGATTGATTAGTGTCTCCTCTCAGTAACTGGGAGCCAGGTGATTGATTAGTGTCTCCTCTCAGTAACTGGGAGCCAGGTGATTGATTAGTGTCTCCTCTCAGTAACTGGGAGCCAGGTGATTGATTAGTGTCTCCTCTCTGTAGCTCAGTAACTGGGAGCCAGGTGATTGATTAGTGTCTCCTCTCTGTAGCTCAGTAACTGGGAGTCAGGTGATTGATTAGTGTCTCCTCTCAGTAACTGGGAGCCAGGTGATTGATTAGTGTCTCCTCTCAGTAACTGAGAACCAGGTGATTGATTAGTGTCTCCTCTCAGTAACTGAGAACCAGGTGATTGATTAGTGTCTCCTCTCAGTAACTGAGAGCCAGGTGATTGATTAGTGTCTCCTCTCAGTAACTGGGAGCCAGGTGATTGATTAGTGTCTCCTCTCAGTAACTGGGAGCCAGGTGATTGATTAGTGTCTCCTCTCAGTAACTGGGAGCCAGGTGATTGATTAGTGTCTCCTCTCAGTAACTGGGAGCCAGGTGATTGATTAGTGTCTCCTCTCAGTAACTGAGAGCCAGGTGATTGATTAGTGTCTCCTCTCAGTAACTGAGAGCCAGGTGATTGATTAGTGTCTCCTCTCAGTAACTGGGAGCCAGGTGATTGATTAGTGTCTCCTCTCAGTAACTGGGAGCCAGGTGATTGATTAGTGTCTCCTCTCAGTAACTGGGAACCAGGTGATTGATTAGTGTCTCCTCTCTGTAGCTCAGTAACTGAGAACCAGGTGATTGATTAGTGTCTCCTCTCTGTAGCTCAGTAACTGAGAGCCAGGTGATTGATTAGTGTCTCCTCTCTGTAGCTCAGTAACTGGGAGCCAGGTGATTGATTAGTGTCTCCTCTCAGTAACTGGGAGCCAGGTGATTGATTAGTGTCTCCTCTCAGTAACTGAGAACCAGGTGATTGATTAGTGTCTCCTCTCAGTAACTGGGAGTCAGGTGATTGATTAGTGTCTCCTCTCTGTAGCTCAGTAACTGGGAGCCAGGTGATTGATTAGTGTCTCCTCTCTGTAGCTCAGTAACTGGGAGCCAGGTGATTGATTAGTGTCTCCTCTCTGTAGCTCAGTAACTGGGAGCCAGGTGATTGATTAGTGTCTCCTCTCAGTAACTGAGAGCCAGGTGATTGATTAGTGTCTCCTCTCTGTAGCTCAGTAACTGGGAGCCAGGTGATTGATTAGTGTCTCCTCTCAGTAACTGAGAGCCAGGTGATTGATTAGTGTCTCCTCTCAGTAACTGGGAGTCAGGTGATTGATTAGTGTCTCCTCTCAGTAACTGGGAGCCAGGTGATTGATTAGTGTCTCCTCTCAGTAACTGAGAGCCAGGTGATTGATTAGTGTCTCCTCTCAGTAACTGGGAGCCAGGTGATTGATTAGTGTCTCCTCTCAGTAACTGAGAGCCAGGTGATTGATTAGTGTCTCCTCTCAGTAGCTGGGAGCCAGGTGATTGATTAGTGTCTCCTCTCAGTAACTGGGAGCCAGGTGATTGATTAGTGTCTCCTCTCTGTAGCTCAGTAACTGGGAGCCAGGTGATTGATTAGTGTCTCCTCTCAGTAACTGAGAGCCAGGTGATTGATTAGTGTCTCCTCTCTGTAACTGGGAGCCAGGTGATTGATTAGTGTCTCCTCTCAGTAACTGGGAGCCAGGTGATTGATTAGTGTCTCCTCTCTGTAACTGGGAGCCAGGTGATTGATTAGTGTCTCCTCTCAGTAACTGGGAGCCAGGTGATTGATTAGTGTCTCCTCTCAGTAACTGAGAACCAGGTGATTGATTAGTGTCTCCTCTCTGTAACTGGGAGCCAGGTGATTGATTAGTGTCTCCTCTCTGTAGCTCAGTAACTGGGAGCCAGGTGATTGATTAGTGTCTCCTCTCTGTAGCTCAGTAACTGGGAGTCAGGTGATTGATTAGTGTCTCCTCTCAGTAACTGGGAGCCAGGTGATTGATTAGTGTCTCCTCTCAGTAACTGGGAGCCAGGTGATTGATTAGTGTCTCCTCTCAGTAACTGAGAACCAGGTGATTGATTAGTGTCTCCTCTCAGTAACTGAGAACCAGGTGATTGATTAGTGTCTCCTCTCAGTAACTGAGAGCCAGGTGATTGATTAGTGTCTCCTCTCAGTAACTGAGAGCCAGGTGATTGATTAGTGTCTCCTCTCAGTAACTGGGAGCCAGGTGATTGATTAGTGTCTCCTCTCAGTAACTGGGAGCCAGGTGATTGATTAGTGTCTCCTCTCAGTAACTGGGAACCAGGTGATTGATTAGTGTCTCCTCTCTGTAGCTCAGTAACTGAGAACCAGGTGATTGATTAGTGTCTCCTCTCTGTAGCTCAGTAACTGAGAGCCAGGTGATTGATTAGTGTCTCCTCTCTGTAACTGGGAGCCAGGTGATTGATTAGTGTCTCCTCTCAGTAACTGGGAGCCAGGTGATTGATTAGTGTCTCCTCTCTGTAGCTCAGTAACTGAGAGCCAGGTGATTGATTAGTGTCTCCTCTCAGTAACTGAGAACCAGGTGATTGATTAGTGTCTCCTCTCAGTAACTGAGAGCCAGGTGATTGATTAGTGTCTCCTCTCAGTAACTGAGAGCCAGGTGATTGATTAGTGTCTCCTCTCAGTAACTGGGAGCCAGGTGATTGATTAGTGTCTCCTCTCAGTAACTGAGAGCCAGGTGATTGATTAGTGTCTCCTCTCAGTAGCTGGGAGCCAGGTGATTGATTAGTGTCTCCTCTCAGTAACTGGGAGCCAGGTGATTGATTAGTGTCTCCTCTCAGTAACTGAGAACCAGGTGATTGATTAGTGTCTCCTCTCAGTAACTGAGAGCCAGGTGATTGATTAGTGTCTCCTCTCAGTAACTGGGAGCCAGGTGATTGATTAGTGTCTCCTCTCAGTAACTGAGAACCAGGTGATTGATTAGTGTCTCCTCTCTGTAACTGGGAGCCAGGTGATTGATTAGTGTCTCCTCTCAGTAACTGAGAGCCAGGTGATTGATTAGTGTCTCCTCTCTGTAGCTCAGTAACTGGGAGCCAGGTGATTGATTAGTGTCTCCTCTCTGTAGCTCAGTAACTGGGAGTCAGGTGATTGATTAGTGTCTCCTCTCAGTAACTGGGAGCCAGGTGATTGATTAGTGTCTCCTCTCAGTAACTGAGAACCAGGTGATTGATTAGTGTCTCCTCTCAGTAACTGAGAGCCAGGTGATTGATTAGTGTCTCCTCTCAGTAACTGAGAGCCAGGTGATTGATTAGTGTCTCCTCTCAGTAACTGGGAGCCAGGTGATTGATTAGTGTCTCCTCTCAGTAACTGGGAGCCAGGTGATTGATTAGTGTCTCCTCTCAGTAACTGGGAACCAGGTGATTGATTAGTGTCTCCTCTCTGTAGCTCAGTAACTGAGAACCAGGTGATTGATTAGTGTCTCCTCTCTGTAGCTCAGTAACTGAGAGCCAGGTGATTGATTAGTGTCTCCTCTCTGTAGCTCAGTAACTGGGAGCCAGGTGATTGATTAGTGTCTCCTCTCTCTAGCTCAGTTACTGGGAGCCAGGTGATTGATTAGTGTCTCCTCTCTGTAGCTCAGTAACTGGGAGCCAGGTGATTTATTAGTGTCTCCTCTCAGTAACTGGGAGCCAGGTGATTGATTAGTGTCTCCTCTCTGTAGCTCAGTAACTGGGAGCCAGGTGATTGATTAGTGTCTCCTCTCTGTAGCTCAGTAACTGGGAGCCAGGTGATTGATTAGTGTCTCCTCTCAGTAACTGGGAGCCAGGTGATTGATTAGTGTCTCCTCTCAGTAACTGGGAGCCAGGTGATTGATTAGTGTCTCCTCTCAGTAACTGGGAGCCAGGTGATTGATTAGTGTCTCCTCTCAGTAACTGGGAGCCAGGTGATTGATTAGTGTCTCCTCTCAGTAACTGGGAGCCAGGTGATTGATTAGTGTCTCCTCTCTGTAGCTCAGTAACTGAGAGCCAGGTGATTGATTAGTGTCTCCTCTCTGTAGCTCAGTAACTGAGAGCCAGGTGATTGATTAGTGTCTCCTCTCAGTAACTGGGAGCCAGGTGATTGATTAGTGTCTCCTCTCAGTAACTGGGAGCCAGGTGATTGATTAGTGTCTCCTCTCTGTAGCTCAGTAACTGGGAGCCAGGTGATTGATTAGTGTCTCCTCTCAGTAACTGAGAGCCAGGTGATTGATTAGTGTCTCCTCTCAGTAACTGGGAGCCAGGTGATTGATTAGTGTCTCCTCTCAGTAACTGAGAACCAGGTGATTGATTAGTGTCTCCTCTCAGTAACTGAGAGCCAGGTGATTGATTAGTGTCTCCTCTCAGTAACTGGGAGCCAGGTGATTGATTAGTGTCTCCTCTCAGTAACTGGGAGCCAGGTGATTGATTAGTGTCTCCTCTCAGTAACTGGGAGCCAGGTGATTGATTAGTGTCTCCTCTCAGTAACTGGGAGCCAGGTGATTGATTAGTGTCTCCTCTCAGTAACTGGGAGCCAGGTGATTGATTAGTGTCTCCTCTCAGTAACTGGGAGCCAGGTGATTGATTAGTGTCTCCTCTCAGTAACTGGGAGCCAGGTGATTGATTAGTGTCTCCTCTCAGTAACTGGGAGCCAGGTGATTGATTAGTGTCTCCTCTCTGTAGCTCAGTAACTGGGAGCCAGGTGATTGATTAGTGTCTCCTCTCAGTAACTGGGAGCCAGGTGATTGATTAGTGTCTCCTCTCAGTAACTGGGAGCCAGGTGATTGATTAGTGTCTCCTCTCAGTAACTGGGAGCCAGGTGATTGATTAGTGTCTCCTCTCAGTAACTGAGAACCAGGTGATTGATTAGTGTCTCCTCTCTGTAGCTCAGTAACTGGGAGCCAGGTGATTGATTAGTGTCTCCTCTCAGTAACTGGGAGCCAGGTGATTGATTAGTGTCTCCTCTCAGTAACTGAGAACCAGGTGATTGATTAGTGTCTCCTCTCAGTAACTGGGAGCCAGGTGATTGATTAGTGTCTCCTCTCTGTAGCTAACTGAGAACCAGGTGATTGATTAGTGTCTCCTCTCAGTAACTGGGAGCCAGGTGATTGATTAGTGTCTCCTCTCAGTAACTGGGAGCCAGGTGATTGATTAGTGTCTCCTCTCTGTAGCTCAGTAACTGGGAGCCAGGTGATTGATTAGTGTCTCCTCTCAGTAACTGGGAGCCAGGTGATTGATTAGTGTCTCCTCTCAGTAAACTGGGAGCCAGGTGATTGATTAGTGTCTCCTCTCAGTAACTGAGAGCCAGGTGATTGATTAGTGTCTCCTCTCTGTAGCTCAGTAACTGGGAGCCAGGTGATTGATTAGTGTCTCCTCTCAGTAACTGGGAGCCAGGTGATTGATTAGTGTCTCCTCTCTGTAGCTCAGTAACTGAGAGCCAGGTGATTGATTAGTGTCTCCTCTCTGTAACTGAGAACCAGGTGATTGATTAGTGTCTCCTCTCAGTAACTGGGAGCCAGGTGATTGATTAGTGTCTCCTCTCAGTAACTGAGAACCAGGTGATTGATTAGTGTCTCCTCTCAGTAACTGGGAGCCAGGTGATTGATTAGTGTCTCCTCTCTGTAACTGGGAGCCAGGTGATTGATTAGTGTCTCCTCTCTGTAACTGGGAGCCAGGTGATTGATTAGTGTCTCCTCTCAGTAACTGGGAGCCAGGTGATTGATTAGTGTCTCCTCTCAGTAACTGGGAGCCAGGTGATTGATTAGTGTCTCCTCTCAGTAACTGGGAGCCAGGTGATTGATTAGTGTCTCCTCTCAGTAACTGGGAGCCAGGTGATTGATTAGTGTCTCCTCTCAGTAACTGGGAGCCAGGTGATTGATTAGTGTCTCCTCTCAGTAACTGGGAGCCAGGTGATTGATTAGTGTCTCCTCTCAGTAACTGGGAGCCAGGTGATTGATTAGTGTCTCCTCTCTGTAGCTCAGTAACTGGGAGCCAGGTGATTGATTAGTGTCTCCTCTCAGTAACTGGGAGCCAGGTGATTGATTAGTGTCTCCTCTCTGTAGCTCAGTAACTGGGAGCCAGGTGATTGATTAGTGTCTCCTCTCAGTAACTGGGAGCCAGGTGATTGATTAGTGTCTCCTCTCTGTAACTGGGAGCCAGGTGATTGATTAGTGTCTCCTCTCAGTAACTGAGAGCCAGGTGATTGATTAGTGTCTCCTCTCAGTAACTGGGAGCCAGGTGATTGATTAGTGTCTCCTCTCAGTAACTGGGAGCCAGGTGATTGATTAGTGTCTCCTCTCAGTAACTGAGAACCAGGTGATTGATTAGTGTCTCCTCTCTGTAGCTCAGTAACTGGGAGCCAGGTGATTGATTAGTGTCTCCTCTCAGTAACTGGGAGCCAGGTGATTGATTAGTGTCTCCTCTCAGTAACTGAGAGCCAGGTGATTGATTAGTGTCTCCTCTCTGTAGCTCAGTAACTGAGAGCCAGGTGATTGATTAGTGTCTCCTCTCAGTAACTGGGAGCCAGGTGATTGATTAGTGTCTCCTCTCAGTAACTGGGAGCCAGGTGATTGATTAGTGTCTCCTCTCAGTAACTGGGAGCCAGGTGATTGATTAGTGTCTCCTCTCAGTAACTGAGAGCCAGGTGATTGATTAGTGTCTCCTCTCAGTAACTGGGAGCCAGGTGATTGATTAGTGTCTCCTCTCAGTAACTGGGAGCCAGGTGATTGATTAGTGTCTCCTCTCTGTAGCTCAGTAACTGGGAGCCAGGTGATTGATTAGTGTCTCCTCTCAGTAACTGGGAGCCAGGTGATTGATTAGTGTCTCCTCTCAGTAACTGGGAGCCAGGTGATTGATTAGTGTCTCCTCTCAGTAACTGGGAGCCAGGTGATTGATTAGTGTCTCCTCTCAGTAACTGAGAACCAGGTGATTGATTAGTGTCTCCTCTCTGTAGCTCAGTAACTGGGAGCCAGGTGATTGATTAGTGTCTCCTCTCAGTAACTGGGAGCCAGGTGATTGATTAGTGTCTCCTCTCAGTAACTGAGAACCAGGTGATTGATTAGTGTCTCCTCTCAGTAACTGGGAGCCAGGTGATTGATTAGTGTCTCCTCTCAGTAACTGAGAACCAGGTGATTGATTAGTGTCTCCTCTCAGTAACTGGGAGCCAGGTGATTGATTAGTGTCTCCTCTCTGTAACTGGGAGCCAGGTGATTGATTAGTGTCTCCTCTCTGTAGCTCAGTAACTGGGAGCCAGGTGATTGATTAGTGTCTCCTCTCAGTAACTGGGAGCCAGGTGATTGATTAGTGTCTCCTCTCTGTAGCTCAGTAACTGGGAGCCAGGTGATTGATTAGTGTCTCCTCTCAGTAACTGAGAGCCAGGTGATTGATTAGTGTCTCCTCTCTGTAGCTCAGTAACTGGGAGCCAGGTGATTGATTAGTGTCTCCTCTCAGTAACTGGGAGCCAGGTGATTGATTAGTGTCTCCTCTCAGTAACTCTGGGAGCTGTAGCTCAGTAACTGAGAGCCAGGTGATTGATTAGTGTCTCCTCTCTGTAACTGAGAACCAGGTGATTGATTAGTGTCTCCTCTCAGTAACTGGGAGCCAGGTGATTGATTAGTGTCTCCTCTCAGTAACTGAGAACCAGGTGATTGATTAGTGTCTCCTCTCAGTAACTGGGAGCCAGGTGATTGATTAGTGTCTCCTCTCTGTAACTGGGAGCCAGGTGATTGATTAGTGTCTCCTCTCTGTAACTGGGAGCCAGGTGATTGATTAGTGTCTCCTCTCAGTAACTGGGAGCCAGGTGATTGATTAGTGTCTCCTCTCAGTAACTGGGAGCCAGGTGATTGATTAGTGTCTCCTCTCAGTAACTGGGAGCCAGGTGATTGATTAGTGTCTCCTCTCAGTAACTGGGAGCCAGGTGATTGATTAGTGTCTCCTCTCAGTAACTGGGAGCCAGGTGATTGATTAGTGTCTCCTCTCAGTAACTGGGAGCCAGGTGATTGATTAGTGTCTCCTCTCAGTAACTGGGAGCCAGGTGATTGATTAGTGTCTCCTCTCTGTAGCTCAGTAACTGGGAGCCAGGTGATTGATTAGTGTCTCCTCTCAGTAACTGGGAGCCAGGTGATTGATTAGTGTCTCCTCTCTGTAGCTCAGTAACTGGGAGCCAGGTGATTGATTAGTGTCTCCTCTCAGTAACTGGGAGCCAGGTGATTGATTAGTGTCTCCTCTCTGTAACTGGGAGCCAGGTGATTGATTAGTGTCTCCTCTCAGTAACTGAGAGCCAGGTGATTGATTAGTGTCTCCTCTCAGTAACTGGGAGCCAGGTGATTGATTAGTGTCTCCTCTCAGTAACTGGGAGCCAGGTGATTGATTAGTGTCTCCTCTCAGTAACTGAGAACCAGGTGATTGATTAGTGTCTCCTCTCTGTAGCTCAGTAACTGGGAGCCAGGTGATTGATTAGTGTCTCCTCTCTGTAGTAACTGGGAGCCAGGTGATTGATTAGTGTCTCCTCTCAGTAACTGAGAGCCAGGTGATTGATTAGTGTCTCCTCTCTGTAGCTCAGTAACTGAGAGCCAGGTGATTGATTAGTGTCTCCTCTCAGTAACTGGGAGCCAGGTGATTGATTAGTGTCTCCTCTCTGTAAACTGGGAACCAGGTGATTGATTAGTGTCTCCTCTCAGTAACTGAGGAGCCAGGTGATTGATTAGTGTCTCCTCTCAGTAACTGGGAGCCAGGTGATTGATTAGTGTCTCCTCTCAGTAACTGGGAGCCAGGTGATTGATTAGTGTCTCCTCTCAGTAACTGGGAGCCAGGTGATTGATTAGTGTCTCCTCTCAGTAACTGGGAGCCAGGTGATTGATTAGTGTCTCCTCTCAGTAACTGGGAGCCAGGTGATTGATTAGTGTCTCCTCTCTGTAGCTCAGTAACTGAGAGCCAGGTGATTGATTAGTGTCTCCTCTCAGTAACTGGGAGCCAGGTGATTGATTAGTGTCTCCTCTCAGTAACTGGGAGCCAGGTGATTGATTAGTGTCTCCTCTCAGTAACTGGGAGCCAGGTGATTGATTAGTGTCTCCTCTCAGTAACTGGGAGCCAGGTGATTGATTAGTGTCTCCTCTCTGTAGCTCAGTAACTGGGAGCCAGGTGATTGATTAGTGTCTCCTCTCTGTAGCTCAGTAACTGGGAGCCAGGTGATTGATTAGTGTCTCCTCTCAGTAACTGGGAGCCAGGTGATTGATTAGTGTCTCCTCTCTGTAGCTCAGTAACTGGGAGCCAGGTGATTGATTAGTGTCTCCTCTCAGTAACTGAGAGCCAGGTGATTGATTAGTGTCTCCTCTCAGTAACTGAGAGCCAGGTGATTGATTAGTGTCTCCTCTCAGTAACTGAGAACCAGGTGATTGATTAGTGTCTCCTCTCAGTAACTGAGAGCCAGGTGATTGATTAGTGTCTCCTCTCAGTAACTGGGAGCCAGGTGATTGATTAGTGTCTCCTCTCAGTAACTGGGAGCCAGGTGATTGATTAGTGTCTCCTCTCAGTAACTGGGAGCCAGGTGATTGATTAGTGTCTCCTCTCAGTAACTGGGAGCCAGGTGATTGATTAGTGTCTCCTCTCAGTAACTGAGAACCAGGTGATTGATTAGTGTCTCCTCTCTGTAACTGGGAGCCAGGTGATTGATTAGTGTCTCCTCTCTGTAGCTCAGTAACTGGGAGCCAGGTGATTGATTAGTGTCTCCTCTCAGTAACTGGGAGCCAGGTGATTGATTAGTGTCTCCTCTCAGTAACTGGGAGCCAGGTGATTGATTAGTGTCTCCTCTCTGTAGCTCAGTAACTGGGAGCCAGGTGATTGATTAGTGTCTCCTCTCAGTAACTGGGAGCCAGGTGATTGATTAGTGTCTCCTCTCAGTAACTGAGAACCAGGTGATTGATTAGTGTCTCCTCTCAGTAACTGGGAGCCAGGTGATTGATTAGTGTCTCCTCTCTGTAGCTCAGTAACTGGGAGCCAGGTGATTGATTAGTGTCTCCTCTCAGTAACTGAGAACCAGGTGATTGATTAGTGTCTCCTCTCTGTAGCTCAGTAACTGGGAGCCAGGTGATTGATTAGTGTCTCCTCTCAGTAACTGGGAGCCAGGTGATTGATTAGTGTCTCCTCTCAGTAACTGAGAACCAGGTGATTGATTAGTGTCTCCTCTCAGTAACTGAGAACCAGGTGATTGATTAGTGTCTCCTCTCTGTAGCTCAGTAACTGAGAACCAGGTGATTGATTAGTGTCTCCTCTCAGTAACTGAGAACCAGGTGATTGATTAGTGTCTCCTCTCAGTAACTGGGAGCCAGGTGATTGATTAGTGTCTCCTCTCAGTAACTGAGAGCCAGGTGATTGATTAGTGTCTCCTCTCAGTAACTCAGTAACTGAGAACCAGTTGATTGATTAGTGTCTCCTCTCAGTAACTCAGTAACTGAGAGCCAGGTGATTGATTAGTGTCTCCTCTCAGTAACTGGGAGCCAGGTGATTGATTAGTGTCTCCTCTCAGTAACTGAGAGCCAGGTGATTGATTAGTGTCTCCTCTCAGTAACTCAGTAACTGGGAGCCAGGTGATTGATTAGTGTCTCCTCTCAGTAACTGAGAGCCAGGTGATTGATTAGTGTCTCCTCTCAGTAACTGGGAGCCAGGTGATTGATTAGTGTCTCCTCTCAGTAACTGGGAGCCAGGTGATTGATTAGTGTCTCCTCTCAGTAACTGGGAGCCAGGTGATTGATTAGTGTCTCCTCTCAGTAACTGAGAGCCAGGTGATTGATTAGTGTCTCCTCTCAGTAACTGGGAGCCAGGTGATTGATTAGTGTTTCCTCTCAGTAACTGAGAGCCAGGTGATTGATTAGTGTTTCCTCTCAGTAACTGAGAGCCAGGTGATTGATTAGTGTCTCCTCTCTGTAGCTCAGTAACTGGGAGCCAGGTGATTGATTAGTGTCTCCTCTCAGTAACTAGGAGCCAGGTGATTGATTAGTGTCTCCTCTCTGTAGCTCAGTAACTGGGAGCCAGGTGATTGATTAGTGTCTCCTCTCAGTAACTAGGAGCCAGGTGATTGATTAGTGTCTCCTCTCTGTAGCTCAGTAACTGGGAGCCAGGTGATTGATTAGTGTCTCCTCTCAGTAACTGGGAGCCAGGTGATTGATTAGTGTCTCCTCTCTGTAGCTCAGTAACTGGGAGCCAGGTGATTGATTAGTGTCTCCTCTCAGTAACTAGGAGCCAGGTGATTGATTAGTGTCTCCTCTCAGTAACTGGGAGCCAGGTGATTGATTAGTGTCTCCTCTCAGTAACTGAGAGCCAGGTGATTGATTAGTGTCTCCTCTCTGTAGCTCAGTAACTGGGAGCCAGGGGACCGGGCCGTATCAGAGCACCAGAGACATTACCCCAACTGTCACTTCGTCAGAGGAGACCGGGCCGACAACGTCTCCCTAGCCGGGGTGGTGGGGGGTAGCAGGCACCTCTCAGCCCCCCGGGGCAGAAGCCCTAGCCCCCCCGGGCCCCGGCCCCCCAGGTCTAAGCAACGTGTCTAACCCAGCCATGCAGCAGCGTGAGGAGAGGTTGCTGACCTTCGTCCACTGGCCCTTACGTATCCCCGTGCGCCCTGACCAGCTGGCCAAGGCAGGGTTCTACTATGTCGGTAAGAGACTCAGAATTATATATTCATATATTTAATTATATATGTATATTATTTTTACATTTGTAATACATGTTGCAGGGTGTAATTATGTGTGTGTGTTGCAGAGCGTAATAATGATGGTGTGTGTTGCAGGGCGTAATGATGATGGTGTGTGTTGCAGGGCGTAATGGTGGTGTGTGTGTGTGTGTGTGTGTGTTGCAGGGCGTAATGATGTGTGTGTGTGTGTGTGTTGCAGGGCGTAATGATGTGTGTGTGTGTGTGTGTTGCAGGGCGTAATGATGTGTGTGTGTGTGTGTGTTGCAGGGCGTAATGATGTGTGTGTGTGTTGCAGGGCGTAATGGTTGTGTGTGCGTGTGTTGCAGGGCGTAATGGTGGTGTGTGAGTGTGTTGCAGGGCGTAATGGTGGTGTGTGTGTGTGTTGCAGGGCGTAATGATGGTGTGTGAGTGTGTTGCAGGGCGTAATGGTGGTGTGTGTGTGTGTTGCAGGGCGTAATGGTAGTGTATGTGTGTTGCAGGGTGTAATGGTGGTGTGTGTGTTGCAGGGCGTAATGGTGGTGTGTGTGTGTTGCAGGGCGTAATGGTGGTGTGTGTGTTGCAGGGCGTAATGGTGGTGTGTGTGTTGCAGGGCGTAATGGTGGTGTGTGTGTTGCAGGGCGTAATGGTGGTGTGTGTGTGTTGCAGGGCGTAATGGTGGTGTGTGTGTTGCAGGGCGTAATGGTGGTGTGTGTGTTTTGCAGGGCGTAATGGTGGTGTGTGTGTTTTGCAGGGCGTGATTGTGTGTGTGTGTGTGTGTGTGTGTGTTGCAGGGCGTGATTGTGTGTGTGTGTGTGTTGCAGGGCGTAATGGTGATGGTGTGTGTGTGTTGCAGGGTGTAATGATTGTGTGTGTGTGTGTGTGTGTGTGTGTGTGCAGGGCGTAATGATGTGTGCTTGTGTTGCAGGGCGTAATGGTGGTGGTGTGTTTTGCAGGGCGCGATGGTGTGTGTGTTGCAGGGCGTAATGATGGTGTGTGTTGCAGGGCGTAATGGTGGTGTGTGTGTTGCAGGGCGTAATGGTGGTGTGTGTGTTGCAGGGCGTAATGGTGGTGTGTGTGTTGCAGGGCGTAATGATGGTGTGTGTTGCAGGGCGTAATGATGGTGTGTGTTGCAGGGCGTAATGATGGTGTGTGTTGCAGGGCGTAATGGTGGTGTGTGTGTTGTAGGGCGTAATGGTGGTGTGTGTTGCAGGGCGTAATGGTGGTGTGTGTTGCAGGGCGTAATGGTGGTGTGTGTTGTAATGATGGTGTGTGTGTGTGTGTTGCAGGGCGTAATGATGGTGTGTGTTGCAGGGCGTAATGGTGTGTGTGTTGCAGGGCGTAATGGTGGTGTGTGTTGCAGGGCGTAATGATGGTGTGTGTTCCAGGGTGTAATGGTGTGTGTGTGTGTGTGTGTGTGTTGCAGGGCGTAATGGTGGTGTGTGTGTTCCAGGGTGTAATGGTGGTGTGTGTGTTGCAGGGCGTAATGGTGGTGTGTGTGTTGCAGGGCGTAATGGTGGTGTGTGTGTTGCAGGGCGTAATGATGGTGTGTGTGTGTGTGTTGCAGGGCGTAATGATGGTGTGTGTGTGTGTGTTGCAGGGCGTAATGATGGTGTGTGTGTTCCAGGGCGTAATGGTGTGTGTGTGTGTTGCAGGGCGTAATGGTGGTGTGTGTGTTGCAGGGCGTAATGATGGTGTGTGTGTTGCAGGGCGTAATGATGGTGTGTGTGTTCCAGGGTGTAATGGTGTGTGTGTGTGTGTTGCAGGGCGTAATGGTGGTGTGTGTTGCAGGGCGTAATGGTGTGTGTGTGTGTGTGTTGCAGGGCGTAATGATGACGTGAAGTGTTTCTGCTGTGACGGGGGTCTGAGATGCTGGGAGTCAGGTGACGACCCCTGGGTGGAGCACGCCAAATGGTTCCCTAGGTAACCACCCATTACATCACTGCCGTCTTGGTCCAGTTCCTGCCTGACCTAGATGAAAAGGCACCAATGGCTGTGTGCCACGTCATGGATTAGACAGTCGGGCCTCAAATTGTTATATCATACTGTATGATGTGGTTAGCCGATATGTTAAACACTTATCCAGGCTTTGTTAGGCTGCGGTCCAAACCCTTAAAAGACACACCCTCGTCCACTTACCCGCCTTATGCCCTAGAGGGAATCCCCGTCACAATCTTGGAGGGCGGTCCAAATGATTAGCCAAGCAAGGGAAGTTTGCAACATAAACCCCTCGGCCCTCGTTTTTAGTGGGCTTTTCGAGTGTATAATGATGTTCACTCCGAGCCTGAAACTTCCCATAATTCAATTCACCACGATTGAACATCCGCTAAGAAAAGTCCACGAAAACGTAAAAACAACATCCATGGAGAAGTCAACATGCAAGTGGAAGTAAAAACGAATGCAAAAAAGTTACAAATTGTTCTACTAACGCACATGATGGCACAACACATTGTTCTACTAACGCACATGATGACAAACACATTGTTCTACTAACGCACATGATGACACAAACACATTGTTCTACTAACGCACATGATGGCACAAACACATCTCGTAAAAAGTAAATCTGTTTTTGTTTGGTTAGCTTTTGGAAATTGTGGAAATATTTTTTTTTCCTTCAGAAGTTCTAGCTAGGCAGGCTAACGTTAGTTAACTAATTCATTTGCTAGCTATCACACAGTAGGCATCTATTAATAATTATATAGTTAATATAAGTAGACATGCAATTATAATTGGCTGTAGAGCATATAAAGCACCCACAAGCTACCGGTGGCTGAAAACACAATCATCGAGGGATGAATGAGTGACGAATTTCCGGCCAAGGGCGGTCCATTTAAAATTAAATCCTTCCTCCCTCGCCTTGGCCAGTGTGAACTCGTCAGACGTCATCAGAAGTCTCCACTTCATTTGAGGGCTGAGGGGAGAGGGTGTGTTTGGACCGCAGCCTAAGATCTGCCGTGTGTCTGCAATGCAACCAGGCAGGAACTCAACGTGTGTGTGTTAGGTACTGCAAGTGCCTTCACAAAGCATTCACACCCATTGACCTTTTCCACATTTTGTTGTTACAAAGTTTAAAATGGATTTGTCTTAGATTTTTGGCAACGATCTACACCAAATACCCGAGTGCTAACTAACTATTGTGAAAAATATATATAAAAAAAAATATATAAAAATATATAATAATAGGAAAATTAATCACTATACTATCACAGTATAACTTGTGACCCCCCGGAGTCAATCACCATCTTCTTAAAATTCTCGTCAAATTTCTGGATAAACAAAAATATAGCCAAATATACACCGGAGTTTTTATTTTTATCTCACCTTTTATTTAACCTGGTTGGCCAGTTGAGAACACCTTTATTTAACCTGGTTGGCCAGTTGAGAACACCTTTATTTAACCAGGTAGGCCAGTTGAGAACACCTTTATTTAACCTGGTTGGCCAGTTGAGAACACCTTTATTTAACCAGGTAGGCCAGTTGAGAACACCTTTATTTAACCAGGTTGGCCAGTTGAGAACACCTTTATTTAACCAGGTAGGCCAGTTGAGAACACCTTTATTTAACCAGGTAGGCCAGTTGAGAACACCTTTATTTAACCAGGTAGGCCAGTTGAGAACACCTTTATTTAACCAGGTAGGCTAGTTGAGAACACCTTTATTTAACCAGGTAGGCCAGTTGAGAACACCTTTATTTAACCAGGTAGGCCAGTTGAGAACACCTTTATTTAACCAGGTTGGCCAGTTGAGAACACCTTTATTTAACCTGGTAGGCTAGTTGAGAACACCTTTATTTAACCTGGTAGGCTAGTTGAGAACACCTTTATTTAACCTGGTAGGCTAGTTGAGAACACCTTTATTTAACCTGGTAGGCCAGTTGAGAACAACTTTATTTAACCTGGTAGGCCAGTTGAGAACACCTTTATTTAACCAGGTAGGCCAGTTGAGAACACCTTTATTTAACCAGGTTGGCCAGTTGAGAACAAGTTCTCATTTACAACTGAGACCTGGCCAAGAAGAAGCAAAGCAGTGCGACACAAACAACAACGCAGTTACACATAAACAAACGTAGAGTCAAGAACAATAGAAAAGTCTATATACAGTGAGTGCAAATGTAATAAGATTAGGGAGATAAGGCAATAAATAGGCTGTAGAGGTGAAATAATTACAATTTAGCATTAACACTGGAGTGATCGATGTGCAGATGATGAATGTGCAAGTAGAGATACTGGGGTGCAAAGGAACAAAAAATAAATGACAATATGGGGATGAGGTAGTTGGGTGGGTTATTTACAGAGTGTCTATGTACAGGTGCAATGATCGGTAAGCTGCTCTGACATCTGATGCTTAAAGTTAGTGAGGGAGATATGAGTCTCCAGCTTCGGTGATTTTTGCAATTCGTTCCAGTCATTGGCAGCAGAGAACTGGAAGGAAATGCAGCCAAATGAGTAGTTGGCTTTGGGGATGACCAGTGAAATATACCTGCTGGAGCGCGTGCTACAGGTGGGTGCTGCTATGGTGACCAGTGAGCTGTGATAAGGCAGAGCTTTACCTAGCAAAGACTTATAGATGACCTGGAGCCAGTGGGTTTGGCGACGAATATGAAGCGAGGGCCAGCCAACGAGGGCATACTGGTCGCATTGGTGGGTAGTATATGGGGCTTTGGTGACAAAACGGATGGCACTGTGATAGACTTCATCCAGTTTGCTGAATAGAGTGTTGGAGGTTGTTTTGTAAAGGACATCGCCGAAGTCAAGGATCGGTAGGATAGTGCGTTTTACGAGGGTATGTTTGGCAGCATGAGTGAAGGAGGCTTTGTTGCGAAATAGGAAGCTGATTCAAGATTTAATTTTGGATTGGAGATGTTTAATGTGAGTCTGGAATGAGCGTTTACAGTCTAACCAGACACCTAGGTATTTGTAGTTGTCCACGTGTTCTAAGTCAGAACCGTCCAGAGTAGTGATACTAGACAGGCGGGCGAGTGCGGGCAGCGATCGTCCAAAGAAGGGCCAGAAGTATACAGAATGGTGTCGTCTGCGTGGATCAGAGAATCACCAGCAGCAAGAGCGACATCATTGATGTATACAGAGAAGAGATTCGGCGCAAGAATTGAACCCTGTGGCACCCTCATAGACTCTCAGAGGCCCGGACAACAGGCCCTCCGATTTGACACGCTGAACTCTGTCTGAGAAGTAGTTGGTGAACCAGGCGAGGCAGTCATTTGAGAAACCAAGGCTGTTTAGTTTGCCGATAAGAATGTGGTGATTGACAGAGTCGAAATCATTGGCAAGGTTGATGAAGACAGCTGCACAGTATTGTCTTTTAACGATTGCGTTTATGATATTGTTTAGGAGCTTGAGCATGGCTGAGGCGCACCCATGACCAGCTCGGAAACCAGATTGCATAGTGGAGAAGGTATGGTGGGATTCGAAATGGTCAGTAATCTGTTTAACTTGGCTTTCGAAGACTTTAGAAAGGCAGGGTGGGATATATATAGATCTGTAACAGTTTAGTTCTAGAGTGTCTTCCCCTTTGAAGAGGGGGATGACCGCGGCAGCTTTCCAATCTTTCTAGATCTTAGACGATACGAAAGAGTTTTTACAGGCTAGTAATAGGGGTTGCAACAATTTGCGGCAGAGCATTTTAGAAAAAGAGGGTCCAGATTGTCTAGCCCGGCTGATTTGTTGGGGTCCAGATTTTGCAACTCTTTCAGAACATCAGCTATCTGGATTTTGGGTGAAGGAGAAATGGGTTTGGGCAAGTTGCTGTGGGGGGTGCAGGGCTGTTGACCAGAGTAGGGGTAGCCAGGTGGAAAGCATGGCCAGCTGTAGAAAAATCCTTATTGAAATTCTCAATTATCGTGAATTTATCGGTGGTGACAGTGTTTCCTAGTCTCAGTGCAGTGGGCAGCTGGGAGGAGGTGCTCTTATTCTCCATGGACTTTAGTGTCCTAGAACTTTTTGACTTTGTGCTACAGGATGCAAATTTCTGTTTGAAAAAGCTAGCCTTTGCTTTCCTGACTGACTGTATATCGGTTCCTAACCTCCCTGAAAAGTTGCATATCGTGGGGGCTATTCGATGCTAATGCAATACGCCAAAGGATGTTTTTGTGCTGGTCAAGGGCAGTCAGGTCTGGAGTGAACCAAGGGCTATATCTGTTCCTGGTTCTACATTTTTTGAATGGGGCATGCTTATTTAAGAATTTATTTATTTACTTATTTAAAGAATAACCAGGAATCCTCTACTGGCAGAATGAGGTCAATATCCTTCCAGGATACCCGGGCCAGGTCGATTAGAAAGGCCTGCTCACAGAAGTGTTTTAGGGAGCGTTTGACAGTGATGAGGGGTGGTCGTTTGACCGTGAACCCATTACGGATGCAGGCAATGAGGCAGTGATTGCTGAGATCCTCTCTCATCTTTTTAAGTGGGAGAACTTGCACAATTGGTGGCTGACTAAATACTTTTTTGCCCCACTGTATATTAATGTGACTATGGTAACCTGTCAGTATATATTAATGTGACTATGGTAACCTGTCAGTATATATTAATGTGACTATGGTAACCTGTCAGTATATATTAATGTGACTATGGTAACCTGTCAGTATATATTAATGTGACTATGGTAACCTGTCAGTATATATTAATGTGACTATGGTAACCTGTCAGTATATATTAATGTAACTATGGTAACCTGTCAGTATATATTAATGTGACTATGGTAACCTGTCAGTATATATTAATGTGACTATGGTAACCTGTCAGTATATATTAATGTAACTATGGTAACCTGTCAGTATATTTTAATGTAACTATGGTAACCTGTCAGTGTATATTAATGTGACTATGGTAACCTGTCAGTATATATTAATGTGACTATGGTAACCTGTCAGTATATATTAATGTGACTATGGTAACCTGTCAGTATATATTAATGTAACTACGGTAACCTGTCAGTATATATTAATGTGACTATGGTAACCTGTCAGTATATATTAATGTAACTATGGTAACCTGTCAGTATATATTAATGTGACTATGGTAACCTGTCAGTATATATTAATGTGACTATGGTAACCTCCAGGTGTCAGCATATATTAATGTAACTATGGTAACCTCCAGGTGTGTGTACCTGCTCCAGGAGAAAGGTCAGGAGTTTGTCCATCAGATCCAGGCTCGCTTCCCTCGCCTCTTTGAACAGGTAACACCTGCTTATACACCTTATTCACACCATTGTTTATTTACCAACAATCACATTTTCTAACGGGCTAGGCATTGAAATGGCCTGTTGAAGCAAAAACAGAACTCTTCTTAAAGTGTAGAAACGTCCTAAAGTGTAACTGCTAAACATGGGGCGGCAAGTAGCCTAGTGGTTAGAGCGCTGAGCCAGTAACCAGCAGGAAGCCTAGTGGTTAGAGCGCTGAGCCAGTAACCGGCAGGTAGCCTAGTGGTTAGAGCGCTGAGCCAGTAACCGGCAGGTAGCCTAGTGGTTAGAGCGCTGAGCCAGTAACCGGCAGGTAGCCTAGTGGTTAGAGCGCTGAGCCAGTAACCGGCAGGTAGCCTAGTGGTTAGTGCGCTGAGCCAGTAACCGGCAGGAAGCCTAGTGGTTAGAGCGCTGAGCCAGTAACCGGCAGGTAGCCTAGTGGTTAGAGCGCTGAGCCAGTAACCGGCAGGTAGCCTAGTGGTTAGAGCGCTGAGCCAGTAACCGGCAGGTAGCCTAGTGGTTAGAGCGCTGAGCCAGTAACCCGGCAGGAAGCCTAGTGGTTAGAGCGCTGAGCCAGTAACCCGGCAGGAAGCCTAGTGGTTAGAGCGCTGAGCCAGTAACCGGCAGGTAGCCTAGTGGTTAGAGCGCTGAGCCAGTAACCGGCAGGTAGCCTAGTGGTTAGAGCGCTGAGCCAGTAACCGGCAGGTAGCCTAGTGGTTAGAGCGCTGAGCCAGTAACCGGCAGGTAGCCTAGTGGTTAGAGCGCTGAGCCAGTAACCGGCAGGAAGCCTAGTGGTTAGAGCGCTGAGCCAGTAACCGGCAGGTAGCCTAGTGGTTAGAGCGCTGAGCCAGTAACCGGCAGGTAGCCTAGTGGTTAGAGCGCTGAGCCAGTAACCGGCAGGTAGCCTAGTGGTTAGAGCGCTGAGCCAGTAACCGGCAGGTAGCCTAGTGGTTAGAGCGCTGAGCCAGTAACCGGCAGGTAGCCTAGTGGTTAGAGCGCTGAGCCAGTAACCGGCAGGTAGCCTAGTGGTTAGAGCGCTGAGCCAGTAACCGGCAGGTAGCCTAGTGGTTAGAGCGCTGAGCCAGTAACCGGCAGGTAGCCTAGTGGTTAGAGCGCTGAGCCAGTAACCGTCAGGTAGCCTAGTGGTTAGAGCGCTGAGCCAGTAACCGGCAGGTAGCCTAGTGGTTAGAGCGCTGAGCCAGTAACCGAAAGGTTGCTAGATTGAATCTCTGAGCTGACGAGGTAAAAATCTGTTGTTCTGCCCCTGAAAAAGGCAGTTAACCCACTGTTCTTAACTGATTTGCCTAGTTAATAAATAAAGGTAAAAAAATAAATATAAAAAACCTACTCACTAAAACTAAGTTATGTTATTTTGGATACCCTGAAGAGCTAGTGTATTGTCATTGTTATCTGCCCTGATTATAAAAATACCTAACTGTTTATTAGCCGTCTGGTAGAACATTGAGCTGTGAATAAAGTAGGGATGTGCACGGTTAATCGAATATCCGGATATGCAAATGGACTTGTGTTCATTTTTTTGTAGTGTTTTTTTCCCCAGCCTATTTTATCAGTGAAAAGCTTTGTTATAAATTAAATTAGATTATCCTTGTGACATTGTTACATAAAACGATATACACTATATATACAAAGTATGTGGACACCCCTTCAAATTATTGGATTCGGCTATTTCAACCACACTCGTTGCTGACAGGTGTTTAAAATCAAGCACACGGCCATGCAATCTCCATAGACAAACATTGGCAGTAGAATGGCCTTACTGAAGAGCTCAGTGACTTTCAATGTGGCACCATCATAGGATGCCACCTTTCCAACGAGTCAGTTTGTCAAATTTCAGCCCTGCTAGAGCTGCCCCGGTCAACTGTAAGTGATTTTATTGTGAAGTGGAAGCGTGTAGGAGCAACAATGGCTCAGCCACGAAGTGGTAGGCCACACAAGCTCAAGAACGGGACCGCCGATTGCAACACTCACTACTGAGTTCCAAACTGCTTCTGGAAGCAACAGCAACACAATAACGGTTTGTCGGGAGCGTCATGAAATGGGTTTCCATGGCCGTGCAGCCGCACACAAGCCTAAGATCACCACATGCAATACCAAGCATCGGCTGGAGTGGTGTAAATCTCGCCGCCATTGGACTTTGGAGCAGTGGAAACACGTTCTCTGGAGTTATGAATCACTCTTCATTATCTGGCAGTCCGACGGCCGACTCTGGGTTTGGTGGATGGCAGGAGAACGCTACCTGCCCCAATGCAAAGTGCTAACTGTAAAGTTTGGTGGATGAGGAATAATGGTCTAGGGCTGTTTTTCATGGTTTGAGCTAGGCCCCTTAGTTCCAGGGAAGGGAAACCTTTACGCTACAGCATACAATGACATTCTAGACAATTCTGTGCTTCCAACTTTGTGGCAACAGTTTGTGGAAGGCCCTTTCCTGTTTCAGTATGACAATACCCCCGTGCACAACGCGAGATCCAGACTGAAATGGTTTGTCGAGATCAGTGTTGAAGAACTTGACTGACCTGCATAGAGCCCTGACCTCAACTCCATCAAACACCTTTGGGTTGAAATGGAACGCCGACTGCGAGCCAGGCCTAATCAGTCAACATTAGTGCCCGACCTCTCTAATGCTCTTGTGGCTGAATGGAAGCAAGAAGATACTTGCTTGGGCCAGGTGTGTCAAGCTTGTAGTGTCATACCCCTGAAGACTTGAAGCTAATCACTGCTAAAGGTGCATCAACAAAGTACTGAGTAAAGCTTCTGAATAATTAAGTAAAAGTAGCCAACAAGTGCTCAGCATATGTGGGAACTCTTTCAAGACTCTTGGAAAAGCCTTCCAGGTGAAGCTGATTGAGAGAATGCCAAGAGTGTGCAAAGCTGTCATCAAGGCGCTGGGTAGCTATTTGGTTAAATATTTAGCCTTAAGGCTTGAGGGTAGAAGCTGCTCAGGGTCCTGTTGGTTCCAGACTTGGTACCAATGCGGTAGCAGAGAGAACAGTCTATGACTTGGGTGGATGGAGTCTTTGACCATTTTTAGGGCCTTCCTCTGACACCGCCTGGTTTAGAGGTCCTGGAGCCTTGATCCCAGTGATCAAATCAAATTGTATTGGACACATACACCTGGTTAGCAGATGTTAATGCGAGTTTAGCGAAATGCTTGTGCTTCTAGTCCCGACAGTGCAGTAATATCTAACAAGTAATCTAACAATTCCACAACAACTACATAATATACACAAATCTGAAGGGATGGAATAAGAACATGTCCATATAACTATATGGATGGCCGAGCGGCAAGATGCAATAGATGGTATAAAATTCAGTATATACAGTGGGGCAAAAAAGTATTTAGTCAGCCACCAATTGTGCCAGTTCTCCCACTTAAAAAGATGAGAGGCCTGTAATTTTCATCATATGTACACTTCAACTATGACAGACAAAATGAGAATAAAAATCCAGAAAATCACATTGTAGGATTTTTTTATGAATTTATTTGCAAATTATGGTGGAAAATAAGTATTTGGTCAATAACAAAAGTTTATCTCAATACATTGTTATATACCCTTTGTTG
The DNA here is from genome assembly GCF_034236695.1 of Oncorhynchus nerka. Classification (NCBI taxonomy): domain Eukaryota; kingdom Metazoa; phylum Chordata; class Actinopteri; order Salmoniformes; family Salmonidae; genus Oncorhynchus; species Oncorhynchus nerka. Next base: position 103,092,097 of record NC_088405.1, read on the forward strand.
GCAATGACAGAGGTCAAACGTTTTCTGTAAGTCTTCACAAGGTTTTCACACACTGTTGCTGGTATTTTGGCCCATTCCTCCATGCAGATCTCCTCTAGAGCAGTGATGTTTTGGGGCTGTTGCTGGTCAACACAGACTTTCAACTCCCTCCAAAGATTTTCTATGGGGTTGAGATCTGGAGACTGGCTAGGCCACTCCAGGACCTTGAAATGCTTCTTACGAAGCCACTCCTTCGTTGCCCGGGCGGTGTGTTTGGGATCATTGTCATGCTGAAAGACCCAGCCACGTTTCATCTTCAATGCCCTTGCTGATGGAAGGAGGTTTTCACTCAAAATCTCACGATACATGGCCCCATTCATTCTTTCCTTTACACGGATCAGTCGTCCTGGTCCCTTTGTAGAAAAACAGCCCCAAAGCATGATGTTTCCACCCCCATGCTTCACAGTAGGTATGGTGTTCTTTGGATGCAACTCAGCATTCTTTGTCCTCCAAACACGACGAGTTGAGTTTTTACCAAAAAGTTATATTTTGGTTTCATCTGACCATATGACATTCTCCCAATCTTCTTCTGGATCATCAAAATGCTCTCTAGCAAACTTCAGACGGGCCTGGACATGTACTGGCTTAAGCAGGGGACACGTCTGGCACTGCAGGATTTGAGTCCCTGGCGGCGTAGTGTGTTACTGATGGTAGGCTTTGAACTTTGGTCCTAGCTCTCTGCAGGTCATTCACTAGGTCCCCCCGTGTGGTCAGGGATTTTTGCTCACCGTTCTTGTGATCATTTTGACCCCACGGGTGAGATCTTGCGTGGAGCCCCAGATCGAGGGAGGTTATCAGTCGTCTTGTATGTCTTCCATTTCCTAATAATTGACCTATTGCAGATTCAGTCTTCCCAGCCTGGTGCAGGTCTACAATTTTGTTTCTGGTGTCCTTTGACAGCTCTTTGGTCTTGGCCATAGTGGAGTTTGGAGTGTGACTGTTTGAGGTTGTGGACAGGTGTCTTTTATACTGATAACAAGTTCAAACAGGTGCCATTAATACAGGCAACGAGTGGAGGACAGAGGAGCCTCTTAAAGAAGAAGTTACAGGTCTGTGAGAGCCAGAAATCTTGCTTGTTTGTAGGTGACCAAATACTTATTTTCCACCATAATTTACAAATAAATTCATTCAAAATCCTACAATGTGATTTTCTGGATTTGTTTTTCCTCATTTTGTCTGTCATAGTTGAAGTGTACATATGATGAAAATTACAGGCCTCATCTTTTTAAGTAGGAGAACTTGCACAATTGGTGGCTGACTAAATACTTTTTTGCCCCACTGTACATATGAGAAGTAAGGTAAGATATGTAAACATTATTAAAATTGCATTGTTAAAGTCACTAGTGATCCATTTATTGAAGTGGCTAATTATTTGAGTCTGTATGTAGGCAGCAGCCTCTCTGTGTTAGTGATGGCTGTTTAACAGTCTCATGGCCTTGAGATAAAAAGCTGTTTTTCAGTCTCTCGGTCCCAGCTTTGATGCACCTGTACTGACCTCGCCTTCTGGATGATGTATTGGGCAGTACGCACTACCCACAGTATCACCTTGCGGTCGGATGCCAAGCAGTTGCCATACCAAGCGGTGATGCAGCCAGTCAAGATACTGTCAATGTCAATGGTGCAGCTATAGAACTTTGAGGGTCTGGGGGCCCATGACAAGTATTTTCAACCTCCTGAGGGGGAAGAAGTGTTGCCATGTCCTCTTCATGACTGTGTGTGTGTGGACCATGATAGATCCTTAGTGATGTGGACACCGAGGAACTTGAAGCTCTCGACCTGCTCCACTACAGCCCTGTCGATGAGAATGTGGGCGTGCTCCTTTTCCTGTAATCCATCAATCAACTCCTTGGTCTTACTGACGTTGAGGGAGAGGTTGTTGTCCTGGCACCACGCTGCCAGTTCTCTGACCTCTTCCATTGTAGGCTGTCTCATCGCCATAGGTGATCAGGCCTACCACGTCGTGTCACAAGCAAACTTGATGTTGTAGTTGTGCGAGGCCATGCAGTCGTGGGTCAACAGGGAGTACAGGAAGGGACTGAGCACACACCCCTGAGGGGCCCCCGTGTTGAGGATCAGCGTGGTGGATGTGTTGTTACTCTCACAACCGGGGGGCAGCTCGTCAGGAAGTCCAGGATCCAGTTGCAGAGGTAGGTGTTCAGTCCCAGGGTCCTGAGTTTGGATGGCACTATGGTGTTGAACGTTGAGCTGTAATCAATGAACAGCATTCTCAAGTAGAGTTCCTCTTATCCAGGTGGGAAAGGGCACTCTGGAGTGCAATGAAGATTGCGTTGTCTGTGGATTTATTGGGGCGGTATGCGAAGTGGATTAGGTGCAGGATATCTGAGATGATGGTGTTGTGAGCCATCAAAAGCATTTCATGGCAACAGATGTGTGTTTTATGGTACCTATGTTGTTCTTAGGCACAAGGACTATGGTGGTCTGATTTGAAACATGTAGGTATTACATACTGGGTCAGGCAGAGGTTGAAAATGTCAGTGGAGACGCATGCCAGTATGCATCCTGGTAATCCATCTGTCCCTGTGGCCTTGTGAATGTTAAACGTCTTAAATCACATCGGCTACGGAGATTGCATTTTTTTTTTTTTTTTGACCATGCTGACTGAAGTCAGGAAAAAAAAAATATTTGATTAGTGAAATATTGTCAAATGCCTAGAATAAACCTGTATTATCTGACTGATCTGATCAGGAAGTTAACTCTCTCCTGGCCCCTCCCCCTACAGCTCCTAACCAATGGGGACAGCAGCTCCAGAGAGTTTGTGGACCCCCCGGGTGAGTGACTCCTGACTTCAACTGAATATAAAACCTTGACAGAATGTTGATATCACTGTTCAGCCGTGAGACAGACCTCCACTATGTTGATATCACTGTTCAGCCATGAGACAGACCTCCACTATGTTGATATCACTGTTCAGCCGTGAGACAGACCTCCACTATGTTGATATCACTGTTCAGCCGTGAGACAGACCTCCACTATGTTGATATCACTGTTCAGCCGTGAGACAGACCTCCACTATGTTGATATCACTGTTCAGCCATGAGACAGACCTCCACTATGTTGATATCACTGTTCAGCCATGAGACAGACCTCCACTATGTTGATATCACTGTTCAGCCGTGAGACAGACCTCCACTATGTTGATATCACTGTTCAGCCGTGAGACAGACCTCCACTATGTTGATATCACTGTTCAGCCGTGAGACAGACCTCCACTATGTTGATATCACTGTTCAGCCGTGAGACAGACCTCCACTATGTTGATATCACTGTTAAGCCGTGAGACAGACCTCCACTATGTTGATATCACTGTTAAGCCGTGAGACAGACCTCCACTATGTTGATATCACTGTTCAGCCGTGAGACAGACCTCCACTATGTTGATATCACTGTTCAGCCGTGAGACAGACCTCCACTATGTTGATATCACTGTTCAGCCGTGAGACAGACCTCCACTATGTTGATATCACTGTTCAGCCGTGAGACAGACCTCCACTATGTTGATATCACTGTTCAGCCGTGAGACAGACCTCCACTATATTGATATCACTGTTCAGCCGTGAGACAGACCTCCACTATGTTGATATCACTGTTCAGCCGTGAGACAGACCTCCACTATGTTGATATCACTGTTCAGCCATGAGACAGACCTCCACTATGTTGATATCACTGTTAAGCCGTGAGACAGACCTCCACTATGTTGATATCACTGTTCAGCCGTGAGACAGACCTCCACTATGTTGATATCACTGTTCAGCCGTGAGACAGACCTCCACTATGTTGATATCACTGTTAACTCCCTCCCACCTCTTCTCTCTTTCTACTTCTTGCTGTCCCCCCCACCTCAGGTGAGGAGCGCTCGGAGGATGCCGTGATGATGAACACTGCGGTGGTTGTGTCGTCACTAGAGATGGGGTTTGAGCGTGGCCTGGTGAAGCAGACAGTCCAGAGTAAGATTCTGACCAGCGGAGAGAACTACAAGACGGTCCAGGAACTGGTCTCAGACCTGCTGAGTGCAGAAGATCAGAAGAGAGAGGAGGAGAGAGAGATGCTGGCCGAGGAGATGGCTTCTGGTACGACAAACATTCTGAAACACGTCTCTGAGCTGTCTGTTTAATGGACTATGACATGCTGAATGTACCGAGCTGTCTGTTTGAACTACTGGCACACAGCTTGTACACCCATGCATACCCCACAAGACATGCCACCAGAGGTCTCTTCACAGTCCCCAAGTCCAGAACAGACTATGGGAGTCTCACAGTACTACATAGAGCCATGACTACATGGAACTCTGTTCCACAGTACTACATAGAGCCATGACTACATGGAACTCTATTCCACAGTACTACATAGAGCCATAACTACATGGAACTCTGTTCCACAGTACTACATAGAGCCATGACTACATGGAACTCTATTCCACAGTACTACATAGAGCCATGACTACATGGAACTCTATTCCACAGTACTGCATAGAGCCATGACTACATGGAACTCTATTCCACAGTACTACATAGAGCCATGACTACATGGAACTCTATTCCACAGTGCTGCATAGAGCCATGACTACATGGAACTCTATTCCACAGTGCTGCATAGAGCCATGACTACATGGAACTCTATTCCACAGTACTACATAGAGCCATGACTACATGGAACTCTATTCCACAGTACTGCATAGAGCCATGACTACATGGAACTCTATTCCACAGTACTACATAGAGCCATGACTACATGGAACTCTATTCCACAGTGCTGCATAGAGCCATGACTACATGGAACTCTGTTCCACATCAGGTAACTGATGCAGCAGTAGAATCAGATTTTTTAAAAGTCAAATGCACCTTATGGAACAGCGAGGACTGTGAAGAGAGACACACACTGCACACACTTACAGTTCATTCTCCCTGTCCCTGTCTGAGTCTGTAATACCAACATGTTTCAAGCAGACCACCATAGTCCCTGTGCCCAAGAACACTAAGGTAACCTGCACAAATGACTACAGACCCGTAACACTCACGACTGTAACACTCAGTCCCCTCCCATCCTGTACTCCCTGTTCACTCATGACTGCACGGCCAGGCACGACTCCAACACCATCATTAAGTTTGCCGATGACACAGTGGTAGGCCTAATCACTGACAATGACGAGACAGCCTATAGGGAGGAGGTCAGAGACCTGACCGTGTGGTGCCAGGACAACAACCTCTCCATCAACATGATCAAGACAAAGGAGATGATTGTGGACTACAGGAAAAGGAGGACCGAGCACGACCCCATTCTCATCGACAGGGCTGTAGTGGAGCAGGTTGAGAGCTTCAAGTTCCTTGGTGTCCACATCACCAACAAACTAACATGGTTCAAACACACCAAAACAGTCATGAAGAGGGCACAACAAAACCTCTCCCCCTCAGGAAACAGAAAAGATTTGGCATGTGTCCTCAGATCCTCAAAAGGTTCTATAGCTGCACCATCAAGAGCATCCTGACTGGTTGCATCACTGCCTGGTATGGTATTTGCTCGGCCTCCGACCCCAAGGCACTACAGAGGGTAGTGCGTACGGCCCAGTACATCACTGGGGCCAAGCTTCCTGCCATCCAGGATCTCTATACCAGGCAGTGTCAGAGCAAGGCCCTAAAAATTGTCAGACTCCAGCCACCCTAGTCAGACTGTTCTCTCTGCTACCGCACGGCAAGCGGTACAGGAGAGCCAAGTCTAGATCCAAGAGGCTTCCCAAGCCATAAGACTGAACATCTAATCAAATGGTTACGCAGACCATTTGTATCTCCCCCTCCCACTTTTTTACGCTGCTGCTACTCTGTTATTATCTACAGTGGCTTGTACAGAGTCAATGTGGAGGCTATAAAGTATTCACCTCCCTTAGCATTTGTCCTATTTTGTTGCCTTACAACCTGGAATGAAAATATATTTTGGGGGGGTTTGTATCATTTGATTTACACAACATGCCAACTACTTTGAAGATTGAAAATATTTTAGGAGATAAGACAAAAAAACAGAACTTGAGCGTGTATAACTGTTCACCCCCCCCCCCAAAGTCAATACTTTGTAGAGACACCTTTTGCAAAAATTACAGCTGCAAGTCTGTTGGGGTATGTCTCTATAAGCTTGGCACATCTAGCCACTGGGATTTTTGCCCATTCTTCAAGGCAAAACTTCTCCAGCTCCTTCAAGTTGGATTGGTTCTTCTGGTGTACAGTAATCTTTAAGTCATACCACAGATTCTCAATTGGATTGAGGTCTGGGCTTTGACTAGGCCATTCCAAGACATTTAAATGTTTCCCCTTAAACCACTTGAGTGTTGCTTTAGCAGTATGCATAGGGTCATTGTCCTGCTGGAAGGTGAACCTCCGTCCCTGTCTCAAATCTCTGGAAGACTGAAACAGGTTTCCCTCAAGAATTTCCCTGTATTTAGCGCCATCCATCATTCCTTCAATTCTGTCCTGTTTCCCAGTTTTCGTGGTGATGAGAGGTGTTGGGTTTGTGCCAGACATCATGTTTTCCTTGATGGCCAAAAAGCTCAATTTTAGTCTCATCTGGCCAGAGTACCTTCTTCCATATTTTTGGGGAGTCTCCCACATGTCTTTTGGCGAACACCAAACGTGTTTGCTTATTTTTTTTCCTTTAAGCAATGGCTTTTTTTCTGGCCACTGTTCCGTAAAGCCCAGCTCTGTGGATTGTACGGCTTAAAGTGGTCCTATTGACAGATACTCCAATCTCCGCTGTGAAGCTTTTTGCAGCTCCATCAGGGTTATCTTTGGTCTTATCTTTGGTCTCTTTGTTGCCTCTGATTAATGCCCTCCTTGCCTGGTCTGTGAGTTTTGGTGGGCAACTCTCTCTTGGCAGGTTTGTTGTGGTGCCATATTCTTTCCATTTTTTAATAATGGATTTAATGGTGCTTGTGGGATGTTCAAAGATTCTGATATTTTTTTATAACCCAACCCTGATCTGTACTTCTCCACAGCTTTGTCCCTGACCTGTTTGGAGAGCTCCTTGTTCTTCATGGTGCCGCTTGCTTGGTGGTGCCCCTTGCTGAGTGGTGTTACAGACTCTGGGGCCTTTCAGAACAGGTGTATATATATATATATATACTGAGATCATGTGACAGATCGTGTGACACTTATATTGCAGACAGGTGGACATTATTTAACTAATAATGTGACTTCTGAAGGTAATTGGTTACACCAGATCTTATTTAGGGGCTTCATAGTAAAGGGGAGGGGCTTCATAGTAAAGGGGGTGAAAACATATGATCTTATTTAGGGGCTTCATAGTAAAGGGGAGGGGCTTCATAGTAAAGGGGAGGGGCTTCATAGTAAAGGGGGTGAAAACATATGATCTTATTTAGGGGCTCCATAGCAAAGGGGAGGGGCTTCATAGTAAAGGGGAGGGGCTTCATAGTAAAGGGGAGGAGCTTCATAGTAAAGGGGGTGAAAACATATGATCTTATTTAGGGGCTTCATAGTAAAGGGGAGGGGCTTCATAGTAAAGGGGGTGAAAACATGATCTTATTTAGGGGCTTCATAGTAAAGGGGAGGGGCTTCATAGTAAAGGGGGTGAAAACATATATTATTTAGGGGCTTCATAGTAAAGGGGAGGGGCTTCATAGTTTTCTTTGTATAATTATTCGAAACAAGTTCCTTTTTTCATTTCACTTCACCAATTTGGACAATTTTGTGTTTGACCACTACATGCAATCCAAATAAAAATCTATTTAAATGACAGGTTGTAATGCAACAAAAAATGCCAAGGGGGGTGAATACTTTATAGCCTCCACATTGACTCTGTACCGGTACCCCCTGTATATAGCCTCCACATTGACTCTGTACCGGTACCCCTGTATATAGCCTCCACATTGACTCTGTACCGGTACCCCCTGTATATAGCCTCCACTTTGACTCTGTACCGTAACACCCTGTATATAGTCTCCACATTGACTCTGTACCAGTACCCCCTGTATATAGCCTCCACATTGACTCTGTACTGGTACCCCCTGTATATAGCCTCCACATTGACTCTGTACTGGTACCCCCTGTATATAGCCTCCACATTGACTCTGTACTGGTACCCCCTGTATATAGCCTCCACATTGACTCGGTACCGGTACCCCCTGTATATAGCCTCCACATTGACTCTGTACCGGTACCCCCTGTATATAGCCTCCACATTGACTCTGTACCGGTACCCCCTGTATATAGCCTCCACATTGACTCTGTACCGGTACCCCCTGTATATAGCCTCCACTTTGACTCTGTACCGTAACACCCTGTATATAGTCTCCACATTGACTCTGTACCAGTACCCCCTGTATATAGCCTCCACATTGACTCTGTACTGGTACCCCCTGTATATAGCCTCCACATTGACTCTGTACTGGTACCCCCTGTATATAGCCTCCACATTGACTCTGTACTGGTACCCCCTGTATATAGCCTCCACATTGACTCGGTACCGGTACCCCCTGTATATAGCCTCCACATTGACTCTGTACCGGTACCCCCTGTATATAGCCTCCACATTGACTCTGTACCGGTACCCCCTGTATATAGCCTCCACATTGACTCTGTACCGGTACCCCTGTATATAGCCTCCACATTGACTCTGTACCGGTACCCCCTGTATATAGCCTCCACATTGACTCTGTACCGGTACCCCCCTGTATATAGCCTCCACATTGACTCTGTACCGGTACCCCTGTATATAGCCTCCACATTGACTCTGTACCGGTACCCCCTGTATATAGCCTCCACATTGACTCTGTACCGGTACCCCCTGTCTATAGTCTCCACATTGACTCTGTACCGGTACCCCCTGTATATAGCCTCCACATTGACTCTGTACCGGTACCCCCTGTATATAGCCTCCACATTGACTCTGTACTGTAATACCCTGTATATAGCCTCCACATTGACTCTGTACCGGTACCCCCTGTATATAGCCTCCACATTGACTCTGTACCGGTACACCCTGTATACAGCCTCCACATTGACTCTGTACTGGTACCCCCTGTATATAGCCTCCACATTGACTCTGTACCGGTATACCCTGTATACAGCCTCCACATTGACTCTGTACCGGTATACCCTGTATACAGCCTCCACATTGACTCTGTACTGGTACCCCCCTGTATACAGCCTCCACATTGACTCTGTACTGGTACCCCCTGTATATAGCCTCTACATTGACTCTGTACCGGTACCCCCTGTATATAGCCTCCACATTGACTCTGTACCGTAATACCCTGTATACAGCCTCCACATTGACTCTGTACTGGTACCCCCTGTATATAGCCTCTACATTGACTCTGTACCGGTACCCCCTGTATATAGCCTCCACATTGACTCTGTACCGTAATACCCTGTATATAGCCTCCACATTGACTCTGTACCGTAATACCCTGTATATAGCCTCTACATTGACTCTGTACCGTAATACCCTGTATATAGCCTCCACATTGACTCTGTACCGTAATACCCTGTATATTGACTCTGTACCAGTACCCCCTGTATATAGCCTCCACATTGACTCTGTACCGGTACCCCCTGTATATAGCCTCTACATTGACTCTGTACCGTAATACCCTGTATATAGCCTCTACATTGACTCTGTACCGTAATACCCTGTATATAGCCTCCACATTGACTCTGTACCGTAATACCCTGTATATTGACTCTGTACCGGTACCCCCTGTATATAGCCTCCACATTGACTCTGTACGGGTACCCCCTGTATATAGCCTCCACATTGACTCTGTACCGTAATACCCTGTATATAGCCTCCACATTGACTCTGTACTGGTACCCCCTGTATATAGCCTCCACATTGACGCTGTACCGTAACACCCCTGTATATAACCTCCACATTGACTGTACCGTAATACCCTGTATATAGCCTCCACATTGACTCTGTACCGTAATACCCTGTATATAGCCTCCACATTGACTCTGTACCGGTACCCCCTGTATATAGCCTCCACATTGACTCTGTACCGTAATACCCTGTATATAGCCTCCACATTGACACTTCCCCATAATGGTCTGAAGAGATTTTAGCACATTTATTACATAGAAAAAAACTGAAATATCACAAGTTTTCAGACCCTTTACTCAGTACTTTGTTGAAGCACCTTTGGTAGAGATTATAGCCTTGAGTCTTCTTTGACGCTTCAAGCTTGGCACACCTGCATTTGCAGAGTTTCTCCCATTCTTCTCTGCAAATCTGTCAGGTTGGATGGGGAGTGTCGCTGCACAGCTATTTTCAGCTCTTTCCAGAGATGTTCGATTGTGTTCAAGTCTGGGCTATGGCTGGGCCACTTAAGGACATTTTAGAGACTTGTCCCAAAGCCACTCCTGCGTTGTCTTGGCTGTGTACTTAGGGTCATTGTCCTGTTGGAAGATCAACCTTCGTTCCAGTCTGAGGTCCTGAGCGCTCTGGAGCAGGTTTTCATCAAGGATCTCGCAGTGCTTTTCTCTGTTAATCTTTCCCTCAATCCTGACTAGCCTCCTAGTCCCTGCCACTGAAAAACTTTCCCACAGCATGATGCTGCCACTGTGTCACCGTAGGGATGGTGCCAGGTTTCCTCCAGACGTGACGCTTGGCATTCAGGCCCAGGAGTTAGTTCTTAGTTTCATCAGACCAGAGAATCTTGTTTCTCAAGATCAGAGTCCTTTAGGTGACTTTTGGCAAACTCCAAGCGGGCTGTCATGTGCCTTTTACTGGGGAGTGGCTTCCGTTCTGCCACTCTACCATAAAGGCCTGATTGGTGGATTGCTGCAGAGATGGTTGACCTTCTGGAAGGTTCTCCCATCTCCACAGAGGAACTCTGAAGCTCTGTCAGAATGATCATCGGGTTCTTGGTCACCTCCCTGACCAAGGCCCTTCTCCCCAGATTGCTCAGTTTGGCTAGGCGGCCAGCACATGGAAGAGTCTTGGTGGTATCAAACTTCTTCTGTTTAAGAGTGAGACCACTGTGTTCTTGGGGACCTTAAATGTTACATATTGTGTTGGTACTCTTCCATAGATCTGTGCCTCGACACAATCCTGTCTCGGGGCTCTACATACAATTCCTTCCACCTCATGGCTTTGTTTTTGCTCTGACATGCACTGTCAACTGTGGGACCTTATATAGACAGGTGTGTGTCTTTCCAAATCATGTCCAATCAATTGAATTTACCACAGGTGGACTCCAATCAGGTTGTACAATCATCTCAAGGATGACCAATGGAAACAGGATGCACTTGAGCTCAATTTCGTGTCTCATAGCAAAGGGTCTGAATCATTTTACATTTTTTATAAATTTGCAAAAATGTCTAAACCTGTTTTCGCTTTGTCATTATGGGGTATTGTGTGTAGATTGAGGACATTGTATTTATATAAACAATTTTTGAATAATTATTTTACTTAACAATGTAGAAAAGGCAAGGGGTCTGAATACTTTCCCAATGCGCTGTATGTATGGTAGTATTATGAATGTTGTATTGTAGATATGTAGTGGTGAAATAATGTTAAATACCATTTTTATTTTTGCCAATGGTGGCCTCTAGGAAGAGTAGCTGCTACTATACAAGATTAGCTGCTACTATACAAGATTAGCTGCTACTATTGATAGCTGCTACTATACAAGATTAGCTGCTACTATACAAGATTAGCTGCTACTATACAAGATTAGCTGCTACTATTGATAGCTGCTACTATACAAGATTAGCTGCTACTATACAAGATTAGCTGCTACTATACAAGATTAGCTGCTACTATTGATAGCTGCTACTATACAAGATTAGCTGCTACTATACAAGATTAGCTGCTACTATACAAGATTAGCTGCTACTATACAAGATTAGCTGCTACTATTGATAGCTGCTACTATACAAGATTAGCTGCTACTATACAAGATTAGCTGCTACTATTGATAGCTGCTACTATACAAGATTAGCTGCTACTATACAAGATTAGCTGCTACTATACAAGATTAGCTGCTACTATTGATAGCTGCTACTATACAAGATTAGCTGCTACTATACAAGATTAGCTGCTACTATACAAGATTAGCTGCTACTATTGATAGTAGCTGCTACTATTGAGATTCTCCCCAAGTGAACCTAACCCAACTCTCTCTCTCTTCTCTCTCTCTCTCTCTCTGTCTCTCTGTCTCTGTCTCTCTCTCTCTGTCTCTCTCTCTCCTTTCTTTTTTTCTTTCTTCCTTCCAGACGGGCATTCATTCTTAAAGAGACACCAGGCAGCGTTGGTCCTGCGCCTGAAGAGTGTTGAGTCTGTCCTGGAGCACCTCCGAGAGCAGAACGTCATCAGTACGTCTGCTTATATACTACTACTACTACTACTACTACTACTACTACTACTATATATATATATATATATATATATACACTACTACATGTTATATACTACTACTACTAATATATATATATATACTACTACATGTTATATACTACTATATATATATATATACTACTACATGTTATATACTACTAGCTACTACTACATGTTATATACTACTACTACTATAAATATATATATACTACTACATGTTATATACTACTAGCTACTACTATAAATATATATATACTACTACATGTTATATACTACTAGCTACTACTATATATATATATATATACTACTACATGTTATATACTACTACTACTACTACTATAAATATATATATACTACTACATGTTATATACTACTAGCTGCTGCTACATGTTATATACTACTAGCTACTACTACATGTTATATACGACTAGCTACATATATATATAAAATACTAATCCTATACTAGCGGCATCCTGCACTTAAGGGCGGTAAATTATATACTACTAGTAACCACATGAAGGTACTATATTTGAAGAGTCGATCCTGGACCACCTCAGAGAGCAGAACATCATCAGTATGTTTATATCTACAGTACTACTATACTACTAATATACTACTGCAGTACATTGAAATACTACCATCTTCTACTATATTAAAATATTTATGTTCTGAAGAGTGACATTAACCCCTGACCCCTGTCTCTTCAGGTGGAGAGGAATACAGTGGTCTCCAGGGCCAGTCCTCCCAGCAGCAGACAGCCAAACTGATAGACTTGGTCTTGACTAAAGGGAACGCAGCAGCTGAGGTCTTCAGGAACTGGATCCAGAAGAACGATATCTACCTGCTCAGAGACCTCATGGGTAAAACTTCACCTCTGACCCCTAACCCTAACCTGCTCAGACCTCATGGGTAAAACATCACCTGTGACCCCTAACCCGAACCTGCTCAGACCTCATGGGTAAAACTTCACCTCTGACCCCTAACCCTAACCTGCTCAGACCTCATGGGTAAAACATCACCTGTGACCCCTAACCCGAACCTGCTCAGACCTCATGGGTAAAACTTCACCTCTGACCCCTAACCCTAACCTGCTCAGAGACCTCATGGGTAAAACATCACCTCTGACCCCTAACCCTAACCTGCTCAGAGACCTCATAGGTAAAACATCACCTCTGGCCCCTAACATCTGACATCCAATTGGAGAACACACTCTTTTATTGTTCTACGTTTGACAATTGTTTGAGCCTTCCTTTGAGGACTTGCACTGGGCCTCCATTGAGGTTCCAGTGGCAAGCAGTATTGATAAATGGCCACTAGATGCCAGTAGAGACCTACTCTTGGGTCTACCCTGTCTAACCATCAGTTTTAGTGATCTTATTCCATCAATATGTCGATACCACTCCACAACCGATTTCAGGTCTTGACCAGTAATGTCCAATTGGGTGAGCACTGATGATCCTTCCCCACCAGACCAGACAGACTGCTCCTAGATCTACTGTTACACCAGACAGACAGACTGCCCCTAGAACTACTGTTACACCAGACAGACAGACTGCCCCTAGAACTACTGTTACACCAGACACAGACTGCCCCTAGATCTACTGTTACACCAGACCAGACAGTCTGCCCCTAGATCTACTGTTACACCAGACAGACAGACTGCCCCTAGATCTACTGTTACACCAGACAGACAGACTGCCCCTAGAACTACTGTTACACCAGACAGACTGCCCCTAGATCTACTGTTACACCAGACCAGACAGACTGCCCCTAGATCTACTGTTACACCAGACACAGACTGCCCCTAGATCTACTGTTACACCAGACCAGACAGACTGCCCCTAGATCTACTGTTACACCAGACACAGACTGCCCCTAGATCTACTGTTACACCAGACAGACTGCCCCTAGATCTACTGTTACACCAGACAGACAGACTGCCCTTAGAACTACTGTTACACCAGACCAGACAGACTGCTCCTAGAACTACTGTTACACCAGACCAGACAGACTGCCCCTAGATCTACTGTTATACCAGACCAGACAGACTGCCCCTAGAACTACTGTTACACCAGACCAGACAGACTGCTCCTAGAACTACTGTTACACCAGACAGACTGCCCCTAGATCTACTGTTACACCAGACTGACTGTCCCTAGAACTACTGTTACACCAGACCAGACAGACTGCCCCTAGATCTACTGTTACACCAGACAGACTGCCCCTAAATCTACTGTTACACCAGACAGGCTGCCCCTAGATCTACTGTTACACCAGACAGTCTGACCCTAGATCTACTGTTACACCAGACAGACTGCCCCTAGATCTACTGTTACACCAGACCAGACAGACTGCCCCTAGAACTACTGTTACACCAGACAGACTGCCCCTAGAACTACTGTTACACCAGACCAGACAGACTGCCCCTGGATCTACTGTTACACCAGACACAGACTGCCCCTAGATCTACTGTTACACCAGACAGACTGCTCCTAGAACTACTGTTACACCAGACAGACTGCCCCTAGATCTACTGTTACACCAGACAGACTGCCCCTAGATCTACTGTTACACCAGACAGACTGCCCCTAGATCTACTGTTACACCAGACAGACTGCCCCTAGAACTACTGTTACACCAGACAGACTGCCCCTAGATCTACTGTTACACCAGACAGACTGCCCCTAGAACTACTGTTACATCAGACCAGACAGACTGCCCCTAGATCTACTGTTACACCAGACAGACAGACTGCCCCTAGAACTACTGTTACACCAGACAGACTGACTGCCCCTAGATCTACTGCTACACCAGACAGACAGACTGCACCTAGAACTACTGTTACACCAGACAGACAGACTGCACCTAGAACTACTGTTACACCAGACAGACAGACTGCCCCTAGATCTACTGTTACACCAGACCAGACAGACTGCCCCTGGATCTACTGTTACACCAGACCAGACAGACTGCCCCTGGATCTACTGTTACACCAGACAGACTGCCCCTAGAACTACTGTTATACCAGACAGACTGCCCCTAGAACTACTGTTAAATCAGACAAACAGACTGCCCCTAGATCTACTGTTACACCAGACAGTCTGCCCCTAGATCTACTGTTACACCAGACAGACTGCCCCTAGATCTACTGTTACACCAGACAGACTGCCCCTAGATCTACTGTTACACCAGACCAGACAGACAGCTCCTAGAACTACTGTTACACCAGACAGACAGACTGCTCCTAGAACTACTGTTACACCAGACAGACTGCCCCTAGAACTACTGTTACACCAGACAGACTGCCCCTAGATCTACTGTTACACCAGACCAGACAGACTGCCCCTAGAACTACTGTTACACCAGACAGACTGCCCCTAGATCTACTGTTACACCAGACAGACAGACTGCCCCTAGAACTACTGTTACACCAGACAGACAGACTGCCCCTAGAACTACTGTTACACCAGACAGACTGCACCTAGAACTACTGTTACACCAGACAGACTGACTGCCCCTAGATCTACTGCTACACCAGATAGACAGACTGCACCTAGAACTACTGTTACACCAGACAGACTGCCCCTAGATCTACTGTTACACCAGACCAGACAGACAGCTCCTAGAACTACTGTTACACCAGACAGACAGACTGCTCCTAGAACTACTGTTACACCACACAGACTGCACCTAGAACTACTGTTACACCAGACAGACTGCCCCTAGAACTACTGTTACACCAGACATACAGACTGCCCCTAGATCTACTGTTATACCAGACAGACTGCCCCTAGAACTACTGTTACACCAGACAGACTGCCCCTAGATCTACTGTTACACCAGACCAGACAGACTGCCCCTAGAACTACTGTTACACCAGACAGACTGCCCCTAGATCTACTGTTACACCAGACCAGACAGACTGCCCCTAGAACTACTGTTACACCATACAGACAGACTGCCCTTAGATATACTGTTACACCAGATAGACTGCCCCTAGATCTACTGTTACACCAGACCAGACAGACTGCCCCTAGAACTACTGTTACACCAGACAGACAGACTGCCCCTAGAACTACTGTTACACCAGACAGACTGCCCTTAGATATACTGTTACACCAGCCAGACAGACTGCCCCTCGATCTACTGTTACACCAGACCAGACAGACTGCCCCTAGAACTACTGTTACACCAGACAGACAGACTGCCCCTAGAACTACTGTTACACCAGACAGACAGACTGCTCCTAGATCTACTGTTACACCAGACCAGACAGACTGCCCCTAGATCTACTGTTACACCAGACCAGACAGACTGCCCCTAGAACTACTGTTACACCAGACAGACAGACTGCCCCTAGAACTACTGTTACACCAGACAGACAGACTGCCCCTAGAACTACTGTTACACCAGACAGACTGCCCTTAGATATACTGTTACACCAGATAGACTGCCCCTAGATCTACTGTTACACCACACCAGACAGACTGCCCCTAGAACTACTGTTACACCAGACAGACAGACTGCCCCTAGATCTACTGTTACATCAGACCAGACAGACTGCCCCTAGATCTACTGTTACACCAGACAGACAGACTGCCCGTAGATCTACTGTTACACCAGACCAGACAGACTGCCCCTAGAACTACTGTTACACCAGACAGACTGCCCCTAGATCTACTGTTACACCAGACCAGACAGACTGCCCCTAGAACTACTGTTACACCAGACAGACTGCCCCTAGATCTACTGTTACACCAGACCAGACAGACTGCTCCTAGAACTACTGTTACACCAGACAGACAGACTGCCCCTAGATCTACTGTTACACCAGACAGACTGCACCTAGAACTACTGTTACACCAGACAGACTGCCCCTAGAACTACTGTTACAACAGACAGACAGACTGCCCCTAGAACTACTGTTACACCAGACAGACAGACTGCCCCTAGAACTACTGTTACACCAGACAGACAGACTGCCCCTAGAACTACTGTTACACCAGACAGACAGACTGCTCCTAGATCTACTGTTACACCAGACCAGACAGACTGCCCCTAGAACTACTGTTACACCAGACAGACAGACTGCTCCTAGATCTACTGTTACACCAGACCAGACAGACTGCCCCTAGAACTACTGTTACACCAGACAGACAGACTGCCCCTAGAACTACTGTTACACCAGACAGACTGCCCCTAGATCTACTGTTACACCAGACAGACTGCCCCTAGAACTACTGTTACATCAGACCAGACAGACTGCCCCTAGATCTACTGTTACACCAGACAGACAGACTGCCCCTAGATCTACTGTTACACCAGACAGACAGACTGCCCCTAGAACTACTGTTACACCAGACAGACAGACTGCCCCTAGATCTACTGTTACACCAGACAGACAGACTGCTCCTAGAACTACTGTTACACCAGCCAGACTGCCCCTAGAT
The DNA here is from genome assembly GCF_034236695.1 of Oncorhynchus nerka. NCBI lineage: Eukaryota > Metazoa > Chordata > Actinopteri > Salmoniformes > Salmonidae > Oncorhynchus > Oncorhynchus nerka. The sequence goes on from NC_088405.1 coordinate 103,109,946, forward strand.
CTACTGTTACACCAGACAGACTGTCCCTAGAACTACTGTTATACCAGACCAGACAGACTGCCCCTAGAACTACTGTTACACCAGACCAGACAGACTGCCCCTAGAACTACTGTTACACCAGACAGACTGCCCCTAGATCTACTGTTACACCAGACAGACAGACTGCCCCTAGAACTACTGTTACACCAGACAGGCTGCCCCTAGATCTACTGTTACACCAGACCAGACAGACTGCTCCTAGAACTACTGTTACACCAGACAGACTGCCCCTAGATCTACTGTTACACCAGACAGACAGACTGCCCCTAGAACTACTGTTACACCAGACAGACTGCCCCTAGAACTACTGTTACACCAGACAGACAGACTGCCCCTAGAACTACTGTTACACCAGACAGACTGCCCCTAGAACTACTGTTACACCAGACAGACTGCCCCTAGATCTACTGTTACACCAGACCAGACAGACTGCCCCTAGAACTACTGTTACACCAGACAGACTGCCCCTAGATCTACTGTTACACCAGACAGACAGACTGCCCCTAGAACTACTGTTACACCAGACAGACAGACTGCCCCTAGAACTACTGTTACACCAGACAGACAGACTGCCCCTAGAACTACTGTTACACCAGACAGACTGCACCTAGAACTACTGTTACACCAGACAGACAGACTGCCCCTAGAACTACTGTTACACCAGACAGACAGACTGCCCCTAGAACTACTGTTACACCAGACAGACAGACTGCCCCTAGAACTACTGTTACACCAGACAGACTGACTGCCCCTAGATCTACTGCTACACCAGACAGACAGACTGCACCTAGAACTACTGTTACACCAGACAGACAGACTGCCCCTAGAACTACTGTTACACCAGACAGACTGCCCCTAGATCTACTGTTACACCAGACCAGACAGACTGCCCCTGGATCTACTGTTACACCAGACCAGACAGACTGCCCCTGGATCTACTGTTACACCAGACAGACTGCCCCTAGAACTACTGTTATACCAGACAGACTGCCCCTAGAACTACTGTTAAACCAGACAAACAGACTGCCCCTAGATCTACTGTTACACCAGACAGTCTGCCCCTAGATCTACTGTTACACCAGACAGACTGCCCCTAGATCTACTGTTACACCAGACAGACTGCCCCTAGATCTACTGTTACACCAGACCAGACAGACAGCTCCTAGAACTACTGTTACACCAGACCAGACAGACAGCTCCTAGAACTACTGTTACACCAGACAGACAGACTGCTCCTAGAACTACTGTTACACCACACAGACTGCACCTAGAACTACTGTTACACCAGACAGACTGCTCCTAGAACTACTGTTACACCAGACAGACTGCCCCTAGAACTACTGTTACACCAGACAGACTGCCCCTAGATCTACTGTTACACCAGACCAGACAGACTGCCCCTAGAACTACTGTTACACCAGACAGACTGCCCCTAGATCTACTGTTACACCAGACAGACAGACTGCCCCTAGAACTACTGTTACACCAGACAGACAGACTGCCCCTAGAACTACTGTTACACCAGACAGACTGCACCTAGAACTACTGTTACACCAGACAGACTGACTGCCCCTAGATCTACTGCTACACCAGACAGACAGACAGACTGCACCTAGAACTACTGTTACACCAGACAGACAGACTGCCCCTAGAACTACTGTTACACCAGACAGACTGCCCTAGATCTACTGTTACACCAGACCAGACAGACTGCCCCTGGATCTACTGTTACACCAGACCAGACAGACTGCCCCTGGATCTACTGTTACACCAGACAGACTGCCCCTAGAACTACTGTTATACCAGACAGACTGCCCCTAGAACTACTGTTAAACCAGACAAACAGACTGCCCCTAGATCTACTGTTACACCAGACAGTCTGCCCCTAGATCTACTGTTACACCAGACAGACTGCCCCTAGATCTACTGTTACACCAGACAGACTGCCCCTAGATCTACTGTTACACCAGACCAGACAGACAGCTCCTAGAACTACTGTTACACCAGACAGACAGACTGCTCCTAGAACTACTGTTACACCACACAGACTGCACCTAGAACTACTGTTACACCAGACAGACTGCCCCTAGAACTACTGTTACACCAGACATACAGACTGCCCCTAGATCTACTGTTATACCAGACAGACTGCCCCTAGAACTACTGTTACACCAGACAGACTGCCCCTAGATCTACTGTTACACCAGACCAGACAGACTGCCCCTAGAACTACTGTTACACCAGACAGACTGCCCCTAGATCTACTGTTACACCAGACAGACAGACTGCCCTTAGATATACTGTTACACCAGACCAGACAGACTGCCCCTAGAACTACTGTTACACCAGACAGACAGACTGCTCCTAGAACTACTGTTACACCATACAGACAGACTGCCCTTAGATATACTGTTACACCAGATAGACTGCCCCTAGAACTACTGTTACACCAGACAGACGGACTGCCCCTAGAACTACTGTTACACCAGACAGACTGCACCTAGAACTACTGTTACACCAGACAGACAGACTGCCCCTAGAACTACTGTTACACCAGACAGACAGACTGCCCCTAGAACTACTGTTACACCAGACAGACAGACTGCCCCTAGAACTACTGTTACACCAGACAGACTGACTGCCCCTAGATCTACTGCTACACCAGACAGACAGACTGCACCTAGAACTACTGTTACACCAGACAGACAGACTGCACCTAGAACTACTGTTACACCAGACAGACAGACTGCCCCTAGAACTACTGTTACACCAGACAGACTGCCCCTAGATCTACTGTTACACCAGACCAGACAGACTGCCCCTGGATCTACTGTTACACCAGACCAGACAGACTGCCCCTGGATCTACTGTTACACCAGACAGACTGCCCCCTAGAACTACTGTTATACCAGACAGACTGCCCCTAGAACTACTGTTAAACCAGACAAACAGACTGCCCCTAGATCTACTGTTACACCAGACAGTCTGCCCCTAGATCTACTGTTACACCAGACAGACTGCCCCTAGATCTACTGTTACACCAGACAGACTGCCCCTAGATCTACTGTTACACCAGACCAGACAGACAGCTCCTAGAACTACTGTTACACCAGACCAGACAGACAGCTCCTAGAACTACTGTTACACCAGACAGACAGACTGCTCCTAGAACTACTGTTACACCACACAGACTGCACCTAGAACTACTGTTACACCAGACAGACTGCTCCTAGAACTACTGTTACACCAGACAGACTGCCCCTAGAACTACTGTTACACCAGACAGACTGCCCCTAGATCTACTGTTACACCAGACCAGACAGACTGCCCCTAGAACTACTGTTACACCAGACAGACTGCCCCTAGATCTACTGTTACACCAGACAGACAGACTGCCCCTAGAACTACTGTTACACCAGACAGACAGACTGCCCCTAGAACTACTGTTACACCAGACAGACTGCACCTAGAACTACTGTTACACCAGACAGACTGACTGCCCCTAGATCTACTGCTACACCAGACAGACAGACAGACTGCACCTAGAACTACTGTTACACCAGACAGACAGACTGCCCCTAGAACTACTGTTACACCAGACAGACTGCCCCTAGATCTACTGTTACACCAGACCAGACAGACTGCCCCTGGATCTACTGTTACACCAGACCAGACAGACTGCCCCTGGATCTACTGTTACACCAGACAGACTGCCCCTAGAACTACTGTTATACCAGACAGACTGCCCCTAGAACTACTGTTAAACCAGACAAACAGACTGCCCCTAGATCTACTGTTACACCAGACAGTCTGCCCCTAGATCTACTGTTACACCAGACAGACTGCCCCTAGATCTACTGTTACACCAGACAGACTGCCCCTAGATCTACTGTTACACCAGACCAGACAGACAGCTCCTAGAACTACTGTTACACCAGACAGACAGACTGCTCCTAGAACTACTGTTACACCACACAGACTGCACCTAGAACTACTGTTACACCAGACAGACTGCCCCTAGAACTACTGTTACACCAGACATACAGACTGCCCCTAGATCTACTGTTATACCAGACAGACTGCCCCTAGAACTACTGTTACACCAGACAGACTGCCCCTAGATCTACTGTTACACCAGACCAGACAGACTGCCCCTAGAACTACTGTTACACCAGACAGACTGCCCCTAGATCTACTGTTACACCAGACAGACAGACTGCCCTTAGATATACTGTTACACCAGACCAGACAGACTGCCCCTAGAACTACTGTTACACCAGACAGACAGACTGCTCCTAGAACTACTGTTACACCATACAGACAGACTGCCCTTAGATATACTGTTACACCAGATAGACTGCCCCTAGAACTACTGTTACACCAGACAGACAGACTGCCCCTAGAACTACTGTTACACCAGACAGACAGACTGCCCCTAGAACTACTGTTACACCAGACAGACAGACTGCCCCTAGAACTACTGTTACACCAGACAGACAGACTGCTCCTAGATCTACTGTTACACCAGACCAGACAGACTGCCCCTAGATCTACTGTTACACCAGACCAGACAGACTGCCCCTAGAACTACTGTTACACCAGACAGACAGACTGCCCCTAGAACTACTGTTACACCAGACAGACTGCCCTTAGATATACTGTTACACCAGATAGACTGCCCCTAGATCTACTGTTACACCACACCAGACAGACTGCCCCTAGAACTACTGTTACACCAGACAGACAGACTGCCCCTAGATCTACTGTTACACCAGACCAGACAGACTGCCCCTAGAACTACTGTTACACCAGACAGACTGCCCCTAGATCTACTGTTACACCAGACCAGACAGACTGTCCCTAGAACTACTGTTACACCAGACAGACTGCCCCTAGATCTACTGTTACACCAGACCAGACAGACTGCTCCTAGAACTACTGTTACACCAGACAGACTGCACCTAGAACTACTGTTACACCAGACCAGACAGACTGCCCCTAGATCTACTGTTACACCAGACAGACTGCACCTAGAACTACTGTTACACCAGACAGACTGCCCCTAGAACTACTGTTACACCAGACAGACAGACTGCCCCTAGAACTACTGTTACACCAGACAGACAGACTGCCCCTAGAACTACTGTTACACCAGACAGACAGACTGCTCCTAGATCTACTGTTACACCAGACCAGACAGACTGCCCCTAGAACTACTGTTACACCAGACAGACTGCCCTTAGATATACTGTTACACCAGATAGACTGCCCCTAGATCTACTGTTACACCACACCAGACAGACTGCCCCTAGAACTACTGTTACACCAGACAGACAGACTGCCCCTAGATCTACTGTTACATCAGACCAGACAGACTGCCCCTAGATCTACTGTTACACCAGACAGACAGACTGCCCCTAGAACTACTGTTACACCAGACCAGACAGACTGCCCCTAGATCTACTGTTACACCAGACCAGACAGACTGCTCCTAGAACTACTGTTACACCAGACAGACAGACTGCCCCTAGAACTACTGTTACACCAGACAGACAGACTGCTCCTAGATCTACTGTTACACCAGACCAGACAGACTGCCCCTAGAACTACTGTTACACCAGACAGACAGACTGCTCCTAGAACTACTGTTACACCATACAGACAGACTGCCCTTAGATATACTGTTACACCAGATAGACTGCCCCTAGAACTACTGTTACACCAGACAGACAGACTGCCCCTAGAACTACTGTTACACCAGACAGACTGCCCTTAGATATACTGTTACACCAGACAGACAGACTGCCCCTAGAACTACTGTTACACCAGACAGACTGCCCTTAGATATACTGTTACACCAGACAGACTGCCCTTAGATATACTGTTACACCAGACAGACAGACTGCCCCTAGAACTACTGTTACACCAGACAGACTGCCCTTAGATATACTGTTACACCAGATAGACTGCCCCTAGATCTACTGTTACACCACACCAGACAGACTGCCCCTAGAACTACTGTTACACCAGACAGACAGACTGCCCCTAGATCTACTGTTACATCAGACCAGACAGACTGCCCCTAGATCTACTGTTACACCAGACAGACAGACTGCCCCTAGATCTACTGTTACACCAGACCAGACAGACTGCCCCTAGAACTACTGTTACACCAGACAGACTGCCCCTAGATCTACTGTTACACCAGACCAGACAGACTGCCCCTAGAACTACTGTTACACCAGACAGACTGCCCCTAGATCTACTGTTACACCAGACCAGACAGACTGCCCCTAGAACTACTGTTACACCAGACAGACTGCCCCTAGATCTACTGTTACACCAGACCAGACAGACTGCTCCTAGAACTACTGTTACACCAGACACAGACTGCCCCTAGATCTACTGTTACACCAGACAGACTGCCCCTATAACTACTGTTACACCAGACAGACAGACTGCTCCTAGATCTACTGTTACACCAGACCAGACAGACTGCCCCTAGAACTACTGTTACACCAGACAGACAGACTGCCCCTAGAACTACTGTTACACCAGACAGACAGACTGCTCCTAGATCTACTGTTACACCAGACCAGACAGACTGCCCCTAGAACTACTGTTACACCAGACAGACAGACTGCCCCTAGAACTACTGTTACACCAGACAGACTGCCCTTAGATATACTGTTACACCAGATAGACTGCCCCTAGATCTACTGTTACACCACACCAGACAGACTGCCCCTAGAACTACTGTTACACCAGACAGACAGACTGCCCCTAGATCTACTGTTACACCAGACCAGACAGACTGCCCCTAGAACAACTGTTACACCAGACAGACAGACTGCCCCTAGAACTACTGTTACACCATACAGACAGACTGCCCCTAGAACTACTGTTACACCAGACCAGACAGACTGCTCCTAGATCTACTGTTACACCAGACCAGACAGACTGCTCCTAGAACTACTGTTACACCAGACCAGACAGACTGCCCCTAGATCTACTGTTACACCAGACAGACTGCCCCTAGATCTACTGTTACACCAGACAGACTGCCCCTAGAACTACTGTTACACCAGACCAGACAGACTGCCCCTAGAACTACTGTTACACCAGACAGACAGACTGCCTTTGCCCTTTTGGTATGACAAGACAGGTCTCACAGTTTTAGTTAAGCCTTCATCTCTGAGTCAGTCAACTACAGACAGTGAGATAAAACACAGCGGAATGGATAGACATTGTCCTGTCTTCTAATAGTACATGATTATGCAGTGATAGCCACACTGGCTAACTGGAGGAGTTGCAGGGTTTTGATTTGGAGGTTTTTAACAGAGTTGTGAGCTGGAGTAAAGCTGTGTAGAAACTGAAGTGTATTGCTTCTTCTGCAGAAACCCTTAATGCTACAGCTTCAACCATTCAGACCTCCTGAGGCCCTGTCCTCTGACTCCTTCCCACCACTGACTGGCCCTTCTCAACCAGGAGCGTTAGATCCCTATGCTAAGGGTTCAGCAAGCAGGAAGATATTACTATTACTGTAGATCAGGAACAGTTCCCCAGAAACAGTATACAGGAGGTGTCATATAGTAATGTAGGGCTGCCATGTAGTAACTCCCTCGCTTCTCCTCCAGACACAGAACAGCAGGGCTCCCGGGGTGGAGTGGAGCAGGCTCAGTGTGCTGTTGTCAAAGTACAACCAATAGGTGCATGATGATGGATGGTACTCCTAAATGCCAGTGTTGTCGGAGTGATTCCCAATCTGAGTCCCCTTCTAACATTTTAAAGACATGCCCACCACATGGATCTACTTTGACCCCACGCCTGGAACCCATAACTCACCCTAGGTCAGAGAGGAAGATTCAGGTCTGGAACCCATAACTCACCCTAGGTCAGAGGGGAAGATTCAGGTCTGGAACCCATAACTCACCCTAGGTCAGAGAGGGAGATTCAGGTCTGGAACCCATAACACCCTAGGTCAGAGAGGAAGATTCAGGTCTGGAACCCATAACTCACCCTAGGTCAGAGGGGAAGATTCAGGTCTGGAACCCATAACTCACCCTAGGTCAGAGAGGAAGATTCAGGTCTGGAACCCATAACTCACCCTAGGTCAGAGAGGAAGATTCAGGTCTGGAACCCATAAATCTTGGAAGCAACTGCAGCAACTGTTGAGGACTAGTAAGGAGGCCTTTCCCAATGCAACAGTTTATGTACCATTCATACATTACTCAGATAGACTAGCTATCGATCAGCAGTCTATCTTACAGAAGCTGAATAAGGTCATAGTGGAGAGATGGGATTTTTTAAATTACCTTAGTAAACTTAGGTTTCGCACAGACCCCTGGGATCCGTTTCACTGGAGTAGGGATACAGCTTCTGACATTGTAAAATACTGGCTAGAACAATGTAATGTTCACTTACAACTCCCCAACATTTAACCTTCCAAGATACCAGGAAAAGCTTTTTTATTCTACATTGATAATAATTCTCTGTACACAAACCTTGATATCAAATTAGGTCGACAAGCAGTTGCAAATGCCTTTCAGAGGTATCCTGTTTAAGTCGACCGTAGAGAGGTATCCTGACCCCAGTCGACTGTAGAGAGTTTTATCCTGACCCCAGTGGACCGTAGAGAGGTATCCTGACCCCAGTGGACCGTAGAGAGGTATCCTGACCCCAGTCGACCGTAGAGAGTTATCCTGACCCCAGTCGACCGTAGAGAGTTATCCTGACCCCAGTCGACCGTAGAGAGTTATCCTGACCCCAGTCGACCGTAGAGAGTTATCCTGACCCCAGTCGACCGTAGAGAGTTATCCTGACCCCAGTCGACCGTAGAGAGTTATCCTGACCCCAGTCGACCGTAGAGAGGTATCCTGACCCCAGAGAGGTATCCTGACCCCAGAGAGGTATCCTGACACCAGTCAACCGTAGAGAGGTATCCTGACACCAGTCGACCGTAGAGAGGTATCCTGACACCAGTCGACCGTAGAGAGGTATCCTGAACTTGTTGGAGTTGAGCCTCACCAGAAACGACTGAGTTCAATGTGAAGTACTATCTCCAGGTACATGGTACGACCATAGGAAAGACATTTGTACACAAGTTTTTGCGAAGAAAGTGCTTTTCTTAAATGTAAGACCTTACCATTGCTCTACCTCAGGTATCTGGCTGATTTTTTCGGACTGTGGGGAGGCTCCACCTCTGAATTCCTAAACATTTTGAACACGCATCGCTATTACACATCATTTGCAATACGAAACATTTTAACAATTGGCAATTACATTTTAACAATTGGCAATTACATTTTAACTATTGGCAATTACATTTTAACTATTGGCAATTACATTTTAACAATTGGCAATTACATTTTAACTATTGGCAATTACATTTTAACAATTGGCAATTACATTTTTCTTTATGGAAAAAGATAGACATGCCCTCTTTCACAAATGTAGTTTCCATCCAAAGCACACATGTAGAGGGTTGATCAAATCACAACTTCTACTTTTCCACAGAATCTGTAGTATCCCTGGGGATATAGAGGCCACAAGAAGTCTCTTCTCAGCCTTAAGGCCCAGGGGCTACTCCAGGAGGTTCCTGAGAGCGGTTGAGGTCAATCAGACCTTCTAGACCCATGGAGCATATCAGGTAGAGAGGGAAAACCGCCCTGTGGTTCCATTTGTGGGGACTTATTCTAAGGCTCTGGTGGGGCTGAACTTAAATAAAAGTTTCAACAGGCCCAGAATGATTGTGAGGCCTTGACAGAGGGTAATCTCAACCTATAGGAGCCTGATGGACATCCTAGTCTATTCAAGCCGGACTAAGAAGAAACAGATACAGAATGAATACTTTACCCAAACACAATTTCTGTCCAATAGGCATTCAGGCTTGGTGTTCCCAATCAGGCAAGTACAACTGGATACCGGAAATGTGGTTTATGTGATCGAGTGCCTTGTTTGTCATAAGCTCTATATTGGAGAGACACAAAACGCACTAGAATGCAGACTTAAACAACATCTATAGCACATTCAGTGATTTACTGGGCCATAGGCACTACTCTCTATAGCGCCGAGCAGTTGCCATACCAGGCTGTAATGTAACCGGTCAGGAGGCTCTCGATGGTAAAGCCACAAGATGGCGCCGAAAGAGATGGCAGCTTCGCTTCTAGTCCCTTTTTTATGTATTATTTTTTACATCGTTAGCCCAGAAAACCTTAAGTGTTATTACATACAGCCGGGAAGAACTATTGGCTATCAGGGAGATGTCAATTTACCAGCACAACGACCACTACGACCAGGAATACAACTTTCCCAAAGCAGATCCTTAGTCTGCACCTCCCAGGGCATTTGAACTGATTCCAGAGGCCAACCAGAAACAACGCCGGCGGAGGAGAGGGTGCCGGAGCGTCTTCTAGTGAGGCTTCAGATGCGCGCACATCATATTACTCGCTATTGTCCAGTCCCTAGTTAACGAAATCAGGGCAAGAGTTGCTTTCCAAAGAGATATCCGGGATTGTAACACTCTGTTTCACAGAAATATTGTTAGCTTGGGATATGCTGTCGGAGTCAGTACAGCCAACGGGATTTTCAGTGCATTGCGCCGACAGGAATAAACAACTCTCCGGGAAGAAGAAGGGCGGGGGTGTATGCTTCATGATTAACGACTCATGGTGTAATTGTAACAACATACAGGAACTCAAGTCCTTTTGTTCACCTGACCTGGAATTCCTCACAATCAAATGCCGACGTATTATCTCCCAAGAGAATTCTCCTCGGTTATTGTCACAGCAGTGTATATCCCCCCCGCAGCGGATACCAAGACGGCCACCAAAGAACTTCACTGGACTTTATGTAAACTAGAAACAATATATCCTGAGGTGGCATTTATTGTAGCTGGGGATTTTAACAAAGCTAATCTGAGAACAAGGCTACCTAAAACCTATCAGCATATCGCTTGCAGTACACGAGCGAGTAACACGCTCAACCATTGCTACTCTAACTTCGGCGATACCTACAAGGACCTCCCCCGCCCTCCTTTTGTCAAATTTGACCATGGCTCCATCTTGTTGCTCCCCTCCTATAGGCAGAAACTAGCCTCAGAGAACAACATGGACGTATACGCTGACTCGGTGAGCGAGTTTATAAGGAAGTGTATCGGAGATGTGGTACCCACTGTGAGTATTAAAACCTTCCCTAACCAGAAACAGTGGATTGATGGCGGCAGCATGCGCGCAAAACTGAAAGCACGTACCACCGCATTTAATCATGACAAGGCCACTGGGAATATGGCCGAATACCAACAGTGTAGTTATTCCCTCTGTAAGCTAATCACAGGCAAAGTGTCAGTATAGAGACAAAGTGGAGTTGCAATTCAATGAGACGTACTGTATGTGGCAGGTCTATAGGCAATCACAGGCAAAGTGTCAGTATAGAGACAAAGTGGAGTCGCAATTCAATGAGACGTACTGTATGTGGCAGGTCTATAGACAATCACGGATTACAAAAAGAAAACCAGCCCCATCGCGGACATCAACATCTTGCTTCCAGACAAATTAAACAACCTCTTTGCGTGCTTTGAGGACAATACATTGCCATCGACGCGGCCCACTACCAAAGACTGTGGGCTCTCCTTCTCCGTGGCCAACGTGAGTAAATCATTTCAACCTGTTAACCCTCTCAAAGCTTCTGGCCCAGACGGTATCCCTAGCCATGTCCTCAGAGCATGCGCAGAGACCAGCTGGCTGGTGTGTTTACAGACATATTCAATCAATCCCTATCCCAGTCTGCTGTCCCCACATGCTTTAAGATGCCCACAATTGTTCCTGTTCCCAAGAAAGCCAAGGTAACTGAACTAAATGACAGTTGCCCGGCCACTAGGAGTGCTGCTTCTGGATGAGCATTTTGTACACGTCTCTGTGTGAGGAGTAAAGGTGGTCTGCAGTTCTTTTTCCTCTGGTTGCACATGTGACATGCTGGTAGAAATTAGCTTAAACAGATTTAAGTTGGCCTGCATTAAAGTCCCCGGCCACTAGGAGTGCTGCCTCTGGATGAGCATTTTCTTGTTTGCTTATGACCTTATACAGCTCTGAGTGTGGTCTTAGTGCCAGCATCAGTTTGTGGTGGTAAATGGAAAATTATAGATGGAATCTCTCTTGGTAGATAGTGTGGTCTTCTGCTTATCATGAGGTACTCTACCTCAGGCGAGCAATACCTCGAGAATTCAATATTAGACATTATTATTGACAAACATACACACCCACCCCTCGTTTTACCTGAACCAGCTGTTCTTTCTTGCCGATGCACGGATAACCAATCTAACTGTATGTTGTCCATTTCGTCGTTCAGCCACAACTCGGTGAAACATAAGATATTGCAGTTTTTTATGTCCCGTTGGTAGGACAGTCTCGAACAGAGCTCATCCAGTTTATTCTCCAGTGATTGCACGTTGGCCAATAGAACGAATGGTAGAGGCGGGTTACCCAATTGCCGACAAATTCTCACAAGACACCCCGATCTCCGCCCACTGTACCTCCATCTTTTCTTCACGTGAATGACGGGGATTTGGGCGTCGTCCGGGAGCAACACTATATCCTTTGCATCAGACTCAATAAAAAAAAACTTAGTCCAGTTCGAGGTGAGAAATCGCTGTTGTGTTATCCAGAAGCTCTTATTGGTCATAAGAGACGGTGGCAGCAAAGTTATGTACAAAATAAGTTACAAACAACGTGAAAAAAACACAAAATAGCCCGTAAAACGGCAGCCATTCCCTCCGGCACCATTCTATCTCTTGGAGTCCTAACTGGTTTAGGATAAAGCTACAGATCTATTGTACTTGTCATGATGATTATTATGTATTGTCTGGATTCTCTTAGTTTGAAATGTGAATATTTATAGGAATTTAATCGTTATAACCCTAACCCTTATTCCCCATCCCCTATAACCCTTATTCCCCTATATCCCTAACCCTTATTCCCCTATAACCCTAACCTTTATTCCCCTAACCCTTATTCCCCATCCCCTGTAACCCTAACCCTTATTCCCCTATAACCCTACACCTTATTCCCCATCCCCTATAACCCTAACCCCTATTTCCCTATAACCCTAACCCTTATTCCCCATCCCCTACAACCCTTACCCTTATTCCCCTATAGACCTAACCCTTATTCCCCTATAGACCTAACCCTTATTCCCCATCCCCTACAACCCTAACCCTTATTCCCCATCCCCTATAACCCTAACCCTTATTCCCCTATAAGCCTAACCCTTATTCCCGATATCCCTAGCCCTTATTCCTCATCCTCTATAACCCTAACCCTTATTCCCCTATATCCCTAACCCTTATTCCCATAACCCTTATTCCCCATCCTCTATAACCCTAACCCTTATTCCCCTATAACCCTAACCCTTATTCCTATCCCCTATAACCCTAACCCTTATTCCCCTATAACCTTAACCCTTATTCCCCATCCCCTATAACCCTAACCCTTATTCCCCTATAACCCTAACCCTTATTCCCCATGCCCTATAGCCCTTATTCCCCATCCCCTATAACCCTTATTCCCCTATATCCCTAACCCTTATTCCCATATAACCCTAATCCTTATTCCCCATCCTCTATAGCCCTTATTCCGCATCCCCTATTACTCTTATTCCGCATCCCCTATAACCCTTATTCCCCTATATCCCTAACCCTTATTCCCATATAACCCTAATCCTTATTCCCCATCCCCTATAACCCTAACCTTTATTCCCCTATAACCCTAACCCTTATTCCCCATCCCCTATAGCCCTTATTCCCCATCCCTTATTCCCCTATATCCCTAACCCTTATTCCCATATAACCCTAATCCTTATTCCCCATCCCCTATAGTCCTTATTCCGCATCCCCTATAACCCTTATTCCCCTATAACCCTAACCCTTATTCCCCATCCCCTATAGCCCTTATTCCCCATCCCCTATAACCCTTAATCCCCTATATCCCTAACCCTTATTCCCATATAACCCTAATCCTTATTCTCATATAACTCTAATCCTTATTCCCCATCCCCTATAGCCCTTATTCCCCATCCCCTATAGCCCTTATTCCCCTTCCCTTATAGCCCTTATTCCCCATCCCATATAACCCTAACTCTTATTCCCCATCCCCTATAGCCCTTAATCCCCTATATCCCTAACCCTTATTCCCATATAACCCTAATCCTTATTCTCATATAACCCTAATCCTTATTCCCCATCCCCTATAGCCCTTATTCCCCTTCCCTTATAGCCCTTATTCCCCATCCCATATAACCCTAACTCTTATTCCCCATCCCCTATAGCCCTTATTCCCCATCCCCTATAACCCTTAATCCCCTATATCCCTAACCCTTATTCCCCTATAACCCTAATCCTTATTCCCCTTCCCCTATAGCCCTTATTCCCCTTCCCCTATAGCCCTTATTCCCCTTCCCCCTATAGCCCTTATTCCCCTTCCCCTATAGCCCTTATTCCCCATCCCCTATAGCCCTTATTCCCCTTCCCTATAGCCCTTATTCCCCTTCCCCTATAGCCCTTATTCCCCATCCCTTATAGCCCTTATTCCCCATCCCCTATAGCCCTTATTCCCCTATATCCCTAACTCTTATTCCCCATCCCATATAACACTAACCCTTATTCCCCTATAACCCTAACCCTTATTCCCCACCCTAACCCTAACTCCCATACCTAACTGAGCTCTAACCCCCATACCTAACCGTACCCCCAAACCCCCGAGCTCTAACCCTAACCCCCATACCTAACCGTACTCCACCCCCTGAGCTCTAACCCCATACCTAACCGTACCCCCCCTGAGCTCTAACCCCCATACCTAACCGTACCCCCCCCACCCCCCTGAGCTCTAACCCCTAGGGAGATCCAGTCCCCCTGAGCTCTAACCCTAACCCCCATACCTAACCGTACTCCCCCCCGAGCTCTAACCCCCATACCTAACCGTACCCCCCCACGCCCCCTGAGCTCTAACCCCTAGGGAGATCCAGTCCCCCTGAGCTCTAACCCTAACCCCCATACCTAACCGTACTCCCCCCCTGAGCTCTAACCCCCATACCTAACCGTACTCCACCCCCCTGACCTCTAACCCCTAGGGAGATCCAGTCCCTTTTCCTACATAAGTTTAGTTGATGCTTTTACCTACAACTATAATGGTTTTGAATATATTCCCCTATTTTCTTATGGTAGAATCACTCATCCTCCCCCTATTCTTCTTTTTCTTGTGTTTTTTTCTAGGTCATTCTTAGCAATTAGAAGGGATGGTTATATGTACCTGTGCTAGCTTAACATCTACAGATGTCGATGGAACAGAGATGCTCTGCTTTTTTGTTGTTGTTGACACAACACACCAAACAGCATGTTCTGCTGACTCTAGTTTAGTCTAATCTTGATTATTGTCCAGTCGTGTGGTCCAGTGCTGCAAAGAAAGATCTAGTTAAGCTGCAGGTGCTGAAAAATCCCAAATTGTTTGCATAGTCAACTTACACACAGCTATGACACACACACTTACCCCACCAGACATGCCACCAGGGGTCTTTTCACAGTCCCCAGGTCCAGAACACACTTATGCCACCAGGGGTCTTTTCACAGTCCCCAGGTCCAGAACACACTTACCCCACCAGACATGCCACCAGGGGTCTTTTCACAGTCCCCAGGTCCAGAACACACTTACCCCACCAGGCATGCCACCAGGGGTCTTTTCACAGTCCCCAGGTCCAGAACACACTTACCCCACCAGACATGCCACCAGGGGTCTTTTCACAGTCCCCAGGTCCAGAACACACTTACCCCACCAGGCATGCCACCAGGGGTCTTTTCACAGTCCCCAGGTCCAGAACACACTTACCCCACCAGGCATGCCACCAGGGGTCTTTTCACAGTCCCCAGGTCCAGAACACACTTACCCCACCAGACATGCCACCAGGGGTCTTTTCACAGTCCCCAAATCCAGAACACACTTACCCCACCAGACATGCCACCAGGGATCTTTTCACAGTCCCCAAATCCAGAACTAATTCAAGGAAGCATACAGTATTATATCTCTATATAATACTGTATGCTTCCTTGAATTAGTTCTGGATTTGTTCTGGAGCCCTTATTGCATGGAACTTCTATCTCATATTGCTCAAATAAACAGCAAACCTGGTTTCAACAAACAGATAAAGCAACACCTCACGGCACAACACCTCTCCCATATTTGACCTAGATAGTTTGTGTATTGATATGTAGGCTACGTGTGCCTTTTTGAAAATGTATGTAGTTCTGTCCTTGAGCTGTTCTTGTCCATTATGTCATGTTTCATGTGGACCCCAAGAAGAGGAGCTGTTGCTTTTGCAACAGCTAATGGGGATCCTAATAAAATACCAATTACCAAAAATACCTTCACCTATCCTGCACAGAGACCTCTGGGTAAAACATCACCTCTGACCCCTAACCTGCTAGAGACCTCTGGATAAAACATCACCTCATTGGTAAGGTCACGTTCCCCTGCTCAGACGTTGCATGCATTAAGCAATGTTTGCGTGCCACAGCATCAACTGTGCTGTCGGGCTCTCCCTAGTCCCCTAACCAGTAGTCTCATGGGCCCTAACCCCTCACTCCCCAGTTCCCTAACCCCTCACGCCCTAGTTCCCTAACTCCTAAATCCTAGCCCCATGAACTCTCACTCCTTAGTTCCCTGACTCCTAGCCCCCTGACCCCTCACTCCCTAGTCCCCTAACTCCCTAAACTGTAGTCCAGTCCTCCAGGTTTGGCAGGGGTGGAGAGATGTTCTGACCATGTCACTGTGAGAATGATTGGTGGGTAGAGCTGGGGTCAGGAGTTAGAGTTCAGGAACACAACTGATCTAGGTAGGCAATCAAATATATGTAATAAAGCCCTACTCCGTGACATCATCAGGCTGACATGTCTAGCCTAGTTAGTCTCAGTTCAGTCCAACTCAGTTTCATTTCATTTCAGACTTCTGTTTAATTCTTGTTCTCAATGCACCTTTCAGCCCAGGCAAATGAAGCCGCATCACCGAGTCAAGATCTCTCAGGTACACACACTTTCACATACACACACTAGGCTGCTTTCAGCTGTGGCTGAGGCCGGCTGGCCTTGGAACTGGGATGGGTTGGGTCAGTCTCCTCATCCAATGGGAAGGGGGAGCATGTCTGTTTTATGTCTCTCCATACTTACTTCTCTATTCTTCCATCTCTCTCCCCCTCCTCCTCTCCCCCTCCTCCTCCCCTCCAGACCTGCCGATGGAGGAGCAGCTACGGCGCCTGCAGGAGGAGCGGACCTGTAAGGTGTGTATGGACAAGGAGGTGAACATTGTCTTCATCCCGTGTGGTCACCTGGTGGTCTGTAAGGAGTGTGCTCCCTCTCTGAGGAAATGTCCCATCTGCAGAGGACTGGTCAAGGGCACCGTCCGAACCTTCCTCTCCTAGAAGACCGAAGAGGAAACAGGGCCCCTCCCAGCACTGTCAAACTTCTTTGACCTAGTCTCCTATCTACTCCTAGAGAATAGCTAACAGTCTATTCTAAGCGTGTCATTCTCTATTCCTGGACGGCTGTGTTTGCTGGTTTTTCTGATCTCCTTTCATTTCGTGTCCAATGAATTCCTAGAGAACCAGGTGAGGGGAGTTGCTAACTAATCAATAAAGACCTAGACAGTCAGGTGAGGGGAGTTGCTAACTAATCAATAAAGACCTAGACAGTCAGGTGAGGGGAGTTGCTAACTAATCAATAAAGACCTAGACAGTCAGGTGAGGGGAGTTGCTAACTAATCAATAAAGACCTAGACAGTCAGGTGAGGGGAGTTGCTAACTAATCAATAAAGACCTAGACAGTCAGGTGAGGGAGTTGCTAACTAATCAATAAAGACCTAGACAGTCAGGTGAGGGGAGTTGCTAACTAATCAATAAAGACCTAGACAGTCAGGTGAGGGGAGTTGCTAACTAATCAATAAAGACCTAGACAGTCAGGTGAGGGGCGGTACTATTTAATCAATAAAGACCTAGACAACCAGGTGAGGGGATTTCCTAACTAATCAATAAAGACCAGGACAACCAGGTGAGGGGATTTCCTAGCTAATCAATAAAGACCTAGACAACCAGGTGAGGGGAGTTGCTAACTAATCAATAAAGACCTAGACAGTCAGGTGAGGGGCGGTACTATTTAATCAATAAAGACCTAGACAACCAGGTGAGGGGATTTCCTAACTAATCAGTGACCTTTTATTGATCAATCAAGTACAAGAGAGTAGTGAAAACCCGCAGACACTCGACCCTCGAGGACTGGAGTTTGACACTATCCCATAAGCAACGACTACAATCTCACCGTCTCTGTTCATATCGGAATGTAGCCTGTTAAACCTACCTGCTTAACCATTAACTAATATGTTCCTGTGTAGATATACACATTACAGAACTGTAGGAATGCATGAGGTTATATAAAGGCATAACTATAATTGTCCATCTATGTAATCAGTCCATTGATAGAGCATACAACTACTTCCTGTAGTTGTAGTTTCAACTGGACAGATGTGTAGTAACCAGTGAAGGCTCCTGCATCCTGAATAGCACCCTATTCCCTATTTTGGGCACATTGGCAACTGGTTAAAAGTAGTGCACCATATAGCAAATAAGATGCCATTTGGAACGCAGGGCAGCCAGTCAAGGCCCTCGCATGTAAAGGCTAGGTTGACTATTCTGCTGTTGAATGTCTCAAATAAATGCTAGGTTGACTATTCTGCTGTTGAACGTCTCACATTTCTAATGATTTTCTTCTGGAAAGATATGTTGGAAAATATTTTAAGTAAGATGTATCATTCATTCCAAATAAGATTTTTTTCTTAACTGACTTGCCTGGTTGAATAAAGGTTCAATTTAAAATAATAAATACAACCTGATATTCTCAACACCAGACCACTGTCACATCTACCCAAACAACACATAGTGAGCTGTAGTGCACTGAGCAACAGTTCCCATGAACCAGTACCAGGAGCTAGTTTCTTATGACAAATGTTTTTAGGGGTGCAACTGAGCTACAGTTCCTGTGTAGCAGAATCATAGTTAGCTGTTCTCCACTTAGCTACAGTTCATATGTAGCAGTATGTAATTCCAAATATTTTTGGACTCATCCGAGAAAGGGTGACCTTTAACTACAAGTACCATGATGCAGTTCGCCAGTCTCGCGATATGTGAGTGCCGGTTTCTCGCCCCTGTATCATAGCTGCGGAAACCCCAATCATTCTTCCTTTCTCAACATGGCACCGAAGGCGAAGAAGGAAGGTTCGTGAATCTGTACATTGTTTTCCCGTAAAGTCAGATAAAATACACAACCACGTATGTTCTATGTACATGTTTACCAAGATTAATGTATAGCTATATTATACCGATGAAAATCACAGACGTGCTTATTTTGTCTACGGTCACTAAATGTGTAACGGTGCAACCGGCTGGCAGCGACGTTAGGCTATGCTATTTAGCTAACTTCAACGTTGGCTTATCTATCATTTCTAATTCCTCCAGGTTAAACACTGGACTCCGGTGTCTGTGTGGTATAATAATCGTTTCTAAGGCCCTGTTAAGTTGTGCACATGTTGGTTTAGTCAGATCAGTATTAACGCAGATGCCCCATAGTGCTGTGTGGCAGAGACATGTGCAGTTGAAGCTGGGCTTAATGTTAGCGAGCTACTACATTTGATGGGACCGAAACGTTTAAATTATTGTACAAGTACATGATCTACTATCAAAATGCCCATTGTGTTGTCATAACTACCTAGTTAACGTGCTTCAGTTGATATAGTTGATGTGACTACCGGGTCTAGTCGTAATGTAACGTTATTAAACCGAACACCAGACCGGGTGTGCGTCATCGCTCTCAAGACACGCAGGCTGAAATATCAAAATGAACTATTAACAAACTATTCATTTTGGGACATGTCGACGCATGAAACATTCATGGCATTTTAGCAAGCAAGCTTGCTGTTTCTAGCTGCTTTGTTTTGGGATATAAACATTGGGTTTAGTTTACCTTAAATGCACAAGGTCCTCTACCACAATTAATCCATACAATGTGAAACTTCACTGTCTTTATAGGACTTACAATGATTTCAGAAGATCGGCTTTAGAGTTTGCTGTAGCTCCTAAGTATTTAGCAACAGAATAAACTTCCTGACGCCAGTCTGTTTGCATTATGTTTCAATGTGTTGTGTATTGAAAGTGTTTTCTCTTGCATTTTTTTCATGCAATGTTTGACTGTAAATTCAACATGGCTTCAAATTGTGTAAACTATGAGCAAGTATGAATGTCTGTCACGTTATATTTAGAAAAAATATCAACGTGACCCAAAAATAAAATGATCGATTTTAATTGCTTAACAAGTCATGTGAGTCCCACAGTTGACAGTGCATGTCAGAACAAAAACCGAGCGATGAGGTCGAAGGAATTGTCCGTAGAGCTCAGAGACAGGATTGTGTTGAGGCATAGATCTGGATAAGGGTACCCAAAAGACATTATTTACCTTATTTACATAAGTATTCAGACCCTTTGCTATGAAAATTGAAATTGAGCTCAGCTGCATCCTGTTTCCATTGGCCATCCTTGAGATGTTTCTACAACTTGATTGGAGTCCACCTTTGGTAAATTCAATTGATTGGACATGATTTGGAAAGGCACACACCTGTCTATATAAGGTCGGAGCAGAAACTAAGCCATGAGGTGTAAGGAATTGTCCTTAGAGCGAGACAGAATTGTGTCGAGGCACAGATCTGGGGAAGGGTACCAACACATTTCTAAAGCATTAAAGGTCCCTAAGAACACAGTGGCCTCCGTCATTCTTAAATGGAAGAAATTTGGAACCAAGACTTCCTAGAGCTGAACACCCAGCCACACTGAGCAATCAAGGGAGAAGGGCCTTGGTTCGGGAGGTGACCAAGAACCCGATGGTCAGTGACAGAGCTACAGAGTTCCTCTGTGGAGATGGGAGGACCTTCCAGAAGGACAACCATCTCTGCAGCAATCCACTAATCAGGCCTTTATGGTCGTTACCAGACGGAAGCCACTCAGTAAAAAACATCTCTGGAGAGACTTGAAAATAGCTGTGCAGCGATGCTCCCCATCCAACCTGACAGAACTTAATTAAGATCTGCAGAGAAGAATGGGAGAAACTCCACAAATACAGGTGTGTCAAGCTTGTAGCGTCACCCTAGAAGACTCGAGGCTGTAATCGCTGCCAAAGGTGCTTCAACAAATTACTGAGTAAAGGGTCTGAGAACTTGTGTAAATACACTGCTCAAAGAAATAAAGGGAACACTTAAACAACACAACGTAACTCCAAGTCAATCACACTTCTGTGAAATCAAACTGTCCACTTAGGAAGCAACACTGATTGACAATAAATTTCACATACTGTTGTGCAAATGGAATAGACAACAGGTGGAAATTATAGGCAATTAGCAAGACACCCCCAATAAAGGAGTGGTTCTTCAGGTGGTGACCACAGACCACTTCTCAGTTCCTATGCTTCCTGGCTGATGTTTTGGTCACTTTTGAATGCTGCCGGTGCTTTCACTCTAGTGGTAGCATGAGACGGAGTCTACAACCCACACAAGTGGCTGATAAATTTGAAAATTGATCCATTTGATTTCCATTGATAATTCGTGTGATTTTGTTGTCAGCACATTCAACTATGTAAAGAAAAAAGTATTTAATAAGAATAGTTCATTCATTCAGATCTAGGATGTTATTTTAGTGTTCCCTTTATTTTTTTGAGCAGTGTATTTCAGTTTTTAAATATTTTCAAAACTGTTTTTGCTTTGTCACTATGGGGTATTGTGTGTAGATTGACTGATTGATTGGGATGGGGGGCTATTTAATACATTTTGGAATAAGTCTAATGTAACAATGTGGGAAAAGTCAAGGGTCTGAATACTTTCCGAAAGCGCTGTATATTCATTCACCTGTGATGTTTTTGTCTGTCACAGGAGATACAAATTGTTGTTGTATATTTAGTGGAGATTCTGTGTGTGTTAAGTGATGGAGGGCAAACCGTGATCTAATGAGTTGTTGTACCAGTGGTCTGAGGCAGATGTTACCTGTGATTTCAAGTGCAACATTAATAGACTGTTTTGCAAAATGGCAACCTGTTCTACCGATGAACGTAGCCTGAAGATGTTTTGGGGAAATCTGTCCCAGAACACTGTTAGGTTTTTAGATTCCCTGTTAGACTGTGGTACATGATGGGAAACTACTTTGTTCTTCTGCTCAGAGAAATCAATGTGAATTCCTACTCAAATCCCCCATTCCTGTTAGATTTATTCGTAACCGGATTTGGTGTTTAGATGCCTGGATGATAGAAATCTGTTTACACATCCCCCCCACCAACCAGTTAATGTTCCCTGTCCTTGTTAGCGGTCCCTGCCTAACGTCTTGTCTCCCTCTGTAGCTGTCCCTGCCAAGACCGAGGCCAAAGTGAAGGCCCTGAAGGCCAAGAAGGCTGTTCTGAAAGGAGTCCACAGCCAGAGGAAGAAGAAGATTAGAACCTCTCCAACCTTCCGCCGCCCCAAAACCCTGCGCCTCCGCAGACAACCCAAGTACCCCCGCAAGAGTGCCCCGCGCAGAAACAAGTAAGTTTAAAATTATACAGTACATGCACACTTGTTTGACTTGTACTTTGTGAAAGTGCTCTATACAGAATATTGTCTGCTAGGGGGGGATTCCCTCATTTTAAACTACTGGTGGTTCAGGTCAGTTTGTCTGCTAGGGGGGATTCCCTCCTTTTAAACCACTGATGGTTCAGGTCAGTTTGTCTGCTAGGAGGGATTCCCTCCTTTTAAACCACTGATGGTTCAGGTCAGTTTGTCTGCTAGGAGGGATTCCCTCTTTTTAAACCACTGATGGTTCAGGTCAGTTTGTCTGCTAGGAGGGATTTCCTTTTAAACCACTGGACTGTAAAGCAGGACAGCAGACAACATGTTGGTCTCAGCTAAAGGCTGTGTAGGTAAGGTCAGGCCCATATTCACAGTGTCTGAGTAGAAGTGCTGCCCTAGGATTTCTCCAGTCTTATTCAACGTGATCTAGAAGTCCAAATGGATTGTCGATCAGAACTCCTCGCTGCTTTGTGGACATGGTAATACTGCTCCTTCATATGTAGGTCCTCTCCTGCAAGGATGTAACATGTTGGCTTGCAGAGGGGCCATTTGAAGGATTTAGATTGACTCCTAGGTTTAAAGTTTGGATCACACTGGTCTAATGAACTGCTCTCCTTACCCCACCCTTCCTCCTCCCTTTCCACGCGTCTTCCTCCTTTTTTCTCTCCCAGGTTGGACCACTATGCCATCATTAAGTTCCCTCTGACGACAGAGTCTGCCATGAAGAAGATCGAGGACAACAACACCCTCGTCTTCATCGTAGACGTCAAGGCCAACAAGCATCAGATCAAACATGCCGTCAAGAAGCTCTACGACATCGACGTGGCCAAGGTCAACACACTCATCCGGTAAATAACCATTTAATATATCCTAATCCTGACATTATCAAATCAAATTTATTTATATAGCCCTTTGTACATCAGCTGATATCTCAAAGTGCTGTACAGAAACCCAGCCTAAAACCCCAAACAGCAAGCAATGCAGGTGTAGAAGCACGGTGGCTAGGAAAAACTCCCTAGAAAGGTCAAAACCTAGGAAGAAACCTAGAGAGGAACCATGCTATGTGGGGTGGCCAGTCCTCTTCTGGCTGTGCCAGGTAGAGATTATAACAGAACATGGCCAAGATGTTCAAATGTTCATAAATGACCAGCATGGTCGAATAATAGTAAGGCAGAACAGTTGAAACTGGAGCAGCAGCATGGCCAGGTGGACTGGGGACAGCAAGGAGTCATCATGTCCGGTAGTCCTGGGGCATGGTCCTAGGGCCCAGGTCAGTTGAAACTGGAGCAGCAGCACGGCCAGGTGGACTGGGGACAGCAAGGAGTCATCATGTCAGGTAGTCCTGGGGCATGGTCCTAGGGCTCAGGTCCTCTGAGAGAGAGAAAGAAAGAGAGAATTAGAGAACGCACACTTAGATTCACAAAGGACACCGAATAGGACAGGAGAAGTACTCCAGATAACAAACTGACCCTAGCCCATTAGTACATTACTAACCTGAATGTAGTCCAGGCATCACTACCGCTAAACTGACTTGTCCCATTAGACTCCATAGATACATGCTGTACTGCCTGCTTGTCTGACCTGGCCACCTAGTACATTTGCCCATTACCTTTGTAGCTGTAGTTGAGTTTGTTTAATGGATGCCTCCATGTTGAGCCGTGAGGTCAGAGTAGGGGTTTGAGGCGATCTGACAGAATAGAGGGTGGCCCTGGTTTAGGGCTGACCCCATTTAGTCTATTGCTTGCTTGATGGGCTATTCGTCGACCCAAGATTTATTTAGTAGAGTAGTCGCAAATGGATTATTTTCCCATGGTGCACAAGACGGCGGTCTGATTTGCTCCTTTTGGGGGCTGACAACAGTTCTGGTGGACATTCCTGCAGTCAGCATGCCAACAGCTCTGGTGGACATTCCTGTAGTCAGCATGCCAACAGCTCTGGTGGACATTCCTGCAGTCAGCATGCCAACAGCTCTGGTGGACATTCCTGCAGTCAGCATGACAACAGCTCTGGTGGACATTCCTGCAGTCAGCATGACAACAGCTCTGGTGGACATTCCTGCAGTCAGCATGCCAACAGCTCTGGTGGACATTCCTGCAGTCAGCATGCCAACAGCTCTGGTGGACATTCCTGTAGTCAGCATGACAACAGCTCTGGTGGACATTCCTGCAGTCAGCATGCCAACAG
The DNA here is from genome assembly GCF_034236695.1 of Oncorhynchus nerka. Classification (NCBI taxonomy): domain Eukaryota; kingdom Metazoa; phylum Chordata; class Actinopteri; order Salmoniformes; family Salmonidae; genus Oncorhynchus; species Oncorhynchus nerka. The sequence goes on from NC_088405.1 coordinate 103,134,833, forward strand.
CTCTGGTGGACATTCCTGCAGTCAGCATGCCAACAGCTCTGGTGGACATTCCTGCAGTCAGCATGACAACAGCTCTGGTGGACATTCCTGTAGTCAGCATGCCAACAGCTCTGGTGGACATTCCTGTAGTCAGCATGACAACAGCTCTGGTGGACATTCCTGTAGTCAGCATGCCAACAGCTCTGGTGGACATTCCTGTAGTCAGCATGCCAACAGCTCTGGTGGACATTCCTGTAGTCAGCATGCCAACAGCTCTGGTTGACATTCCTGCAGTCAGCATGCCAACAGCTCTGGTGGACATTCCTGCAGTCAGCATGACAACAGCTCTGGTTGACATTCCTGTAGTCAGCATGACAACAGCTCTGGTTGACATTCCTGCAGTCAGCATGCCAACAGCTCTGGTGGACATTCCTGTAGTCAGCATGCCAATTACACGCTCCTTCAACTTGAGACATCAGTGTGATGTTGTGATGTAACAAAACGGCACATTTTACAGTGGCCTTTTATTGTCCCCCAGCACAAGGTGCACCTGTGTAATGATCATGCTGATTAAACAGCTACTTGATATGCCACACCTGTCAGATGGATGGATTATCTTAGCAAAGGAGAAAGGCTCGCTAACAGGGATGTAAACAACTGTGCACAAAATTTGACATTTTGAAATTAAATAACGGGAGCTTTTAAATAATTATCCTAAACAATAAATTAACAGCAATTCACAAATGCATGCAACTGTTTTTAGTCTTTGCTGTAATATAGGCTTTATTTTCTCGTTAGAACAGACTTATTTCTTTAACACTTGCACCAATACACTCCGTTGTCTGGATCTCCAGTATTTTCCACAACTAAATCAAATGTCTTCCACAGATCTGACTTCCCCTTTCCCTCCTGAGCACCCAGTAAACATCCCCCCCATTACGAGTCTTTTTCACGTCCTCCGCATCATGTTACCGCATTGAGTTTTGACCCAACTTATTGATGTGATTATGGCTCTAAGTCAGGCCCTATTGGTCACACGTGATATGTACATGTTTCACGTAAAGAGAGCACGGGTTGAGGCAATAGAATGTTTTTCTTAAACAAATGAGGGATTTCGTTAACACAACCTTTTAGTCAGAAACAAGTAAGAAAGTAAATAGCTATAATTATTTTGCAACCTCAACCCCAGCAGCACCATAACTTTCTGTGGTGCCTGTTCGCTGCAGCACGGAGGAGAGACGTGTGCCGGTCACACAGGCACTCGCTGTCAGGTTTTAACACCATGTGGCCATAAGACGCCTGGCTCCAGGGGAGTCTGATTTAATCAAACTGTGTGCTTTAAGCATCAGACAAGCTCAGTGCATATAGTTGCGTTTATCCAAACATGGGGTGTCTATGTATGAAAAAATACATCTTAAAGTAGATTGGTCGAAAGAATAGACAACTTTCGGTCGACCAATATTTTTGTTCGGGGACAGCCCTAAGCTGGTTGAAGATGCCCAGTGAAGAGTTATTTATGATGACCCCCCCCACCATTGCTGGGTGTTGGTTCAGTCCCAGTGTAGATGTCGTCAAAGGAACCACTTATACAATTAGGAAATGGGAGTTCTTTATCCCACTGACATCTGAAACACAAACACGAGGCCATACGTTCTAACAATCCTCTCTCCTCCAAGGCCTGATGGTGAGAAGAAGGCGTATGTCCGTCTGGCTCCAGATTACGATGCGTTGGATGTTGCCAATAAGGTGAGTGACAGTAACGTCTCGATAGCCCCCCACCCCCAACAGCAGACATTTGTATTGTAACCCAGACTAACTCACCTGATTCAACTCATCAAGGTGAATAGTTGACAAGTTGAATCTGGTGTCCTTGTCCAGGCTCCAACAACAGACCACCTTCACTGTGACTCATTATAAAAAGACTGTTTATAGTGATGCTTTATAACTGCCCTGTGAATCCTGGCTAATACCTGTCTTGTCTGTTCCAGATTGGCATCATATAAACGGCTGCTGGGAAGATGTACAGAGGAATAAAAGTTTGTAAAAACGTACCGCTCTCTTGTCCCGTATGTTATTGGTTGATTATCATCTGTTCTGTTTGGTGGGATGTTCTGATGTGAGTTCTCTCTAATATTAAATACATCTGTTAGGAAGCTACACACATCCAATGACTTGCAGGTGATTGGTGCAAGAAATTAACTAACGATTAATGGATGGATACCTGCACAATTAATATTTCCGTTTTGGTGTTGAAATGTTGCACAATGAAACATGTGCATCCTTCAGTCTGCAGCTCTTTATTATATATAAACTATCAATACAGCAGTATGTCGACACCCCTTCAAATGACTGGATTCAGCTTAAAATCGAGTACACCACCATGCAATCCCCATAGACAAACGTTGACAGTAGAATGGCCTTACTGAAGAGCTCTGTGACAATTAACGTGGTACCATCATAGGATGCCACCTTTCCAACAAGTTAGTTTGTCAAATGTCTTCCCTGCTAGAGCTGCCCTGATCAACTAAGTGCTGTTATTGTGAAGCGGAAATGTCTAGGAGCAACAACGGCTCAGCCGTGAAGTGGTAGGTCACAGAGCGCGACCGCTGAGTCATGTACCACGTCTGTCGTCGGTTGCAACACTCACTAGAGTTCTAAAACGTCTCTGGAAGTAACAACACAATAACTTTGCCTGGAGCGTCATGAAATGGGTTTTCATGGCCGAGCCCAAGACCACAATGCGCAATACCAAGCATCGGCTGGAGTGGTGTAAACACTCGCCGCCATTGGACTCTGGAGCAGTGGAAATACATTCTCTGGAGTGATGAATCGCGCTGCACCATCTGGCAGCCCGACGATGCCAGGAGAACGCTACCTGCCCCAATGCATAGTGCCTACTGTACATTTTGGTGGAGGAGGAATAATGGTCTGGGGCTGTTTTTCATGGTTCGGGCCCCTTAGTTCCAGGGAAGGGAACCCTTAATGCGACAGTATACAATTACATTCTAGATGATTCTGTGCTTCCATCTTGGTGGCAAGAGTTTGTGGAAGGCCAGTTTCTGTTTCAGGGAGTCCACTCGTTGAGGCTTCAACATGGTAACGCACACCTTCCACCCCCTGAGCTGGGGCGTCATGGTAACGCACACCTTCCACTCCCTGAGCTGGGGCGTCATGGTAACGCACACCTTCCACCCCCTGAGCTGGGGCGTCATGGTAACGCACACCTTCCACCCCCTGAGCTGGGGCGTCATGGTAACGCACACCTTCCACCCCCTGAGCTGGGGCGTCATGGTAACGCACACCTTCCACTCCCTGAGCTGGGGCGTCATGGTAACACACCTTCCACTCCCTGAGCTGGGGCGTCATGGTAAAACACAGATGAACAATATGTTCATTCTCTCTACACTATCTGTGTATAATGTAAACGATCATTATGGTTCTGAGACGGAGCTTCCTGTTGATTTAAACATAGACGTGATGGGAGTCTTCCTAGCACAGTTACGGTCAGTACTGGTGTGTTTACATCAACATCGACCAGTCAGGTCCCCTGTGATACAACTCAGTATTAAACGTCCATCCATGTCTGGGGACGTCGACGTGGAAACTGGCCACTAGGGGAAACTGAGCGCTGTTATGCTGATAGGGTGCTGTGGACAGCAAAAGAGTGGAAGTACCTGCCTCTGATGCTAAAGGTTGAATATTTGAATGCAGTGTAGTGTAGAACAGAAATGTTTGTTAAATAAGAACTTGTGTGAACTCTATCCATTCTATTTCTATCTGTAAAGTTCAGAACGATACATGTCACTGAATACAACCAGGCTTTGCAGCAGTCTGAAACCACTGGAGGCAGGGGGAAGTTGCCATCACCATGGTGATGTTGAATGTTCATGTTTTTACTTACACGTCTCTTGCACTGTAATAACAGGGTTTGGATTGTTTTTAATGTATTTATGTTTGGAAAGACGCTTCACTAAAAGCCTATTTATGCTTCATCCGAAAGTGTGGTCGGAGGCGCAATATAGATTGTATGAAACTATTGCGGAGCCTCCGGTGGCCAAATTGAGCTGCGCACCACATTACCGTGCTCATCAAATTTCGTAACAATCATTGACGTGATTAGTTAACAGGTGAGGGCGGGAGGTCCTGTATAAACACAAACTCACTTCACAACAGCTCTGCAAAAAAAAGTATATTTGCTCTGACTTCTGCAGAGGCCGCATTTTAGTAAATTATTCTTGCTTGAACTGTAGCTAAGATTATATTCGGTTGTGGTCGTTGCAAAATAACTATTTTGGATGCAGCAGTTTGCTCGAATGCTAACGCTCATTGATACTGTATAGGGTGTAGAAAAAAGTTAGCCAGAGACATTTTTGGTATGATGCAGTTGATTTGCGATGAAACAAACATATTAAGCAGGACTTAATATAAAATGTGTAAAATGCACTCATAAGCAACATGCAAATAGAGGCTTTATGTTTGCTGCCGTTCTATAAGAATTCCCCCTTGTTCTGCCACCAATTTCCTCCAAAAGAGAATGAGGTGGCCAGAGTAAGGGTTGTACAGAGCATTTCATATGCAGCAGCTGTGAAAGGGGTTGGGGATTTGAATGGTGCACCAGAGGAGTCAAGTCCGAGGTAGTTGATAAGCCTACATACACTGCAGGATGCAGGGGTTGCCTTTCACCAGCAGGATCCTGACATTTTAAAGGTTAAGAATGTGGACGTTGTGGCATTTATAGCTGTGGTAATTAATGACACTGCCAAGGTGGACAGAAGGTCCAGGAAGATAGAGATCCTAGTGATTGCTGCTGAGCGGTTCCGTGCGCTGAAAGATTTCACAGTAAAGGAGTTACATGGGATATTGGCAAAAGCAGTCCGATCCTCTCAGGTCCTAGAGCCTGTGGGAGTTTTTTGTTTTGGCAATGTACCTTTTTATTAGGGCGGATGAAGTTAATATCACTTACGTATGGATAAAAAAAACAGGGTTTCAAACCGTCCAGTTGATTGCGACAATAGACCGTTTTGTGTGCAGTCTCCAACCATAAACTCCAAAGAAGAAGCAGCCAACTTGGGCGCATCGCCCTCCTGCGGCAATGTTTGCAAACACAGAAAGGAGTCTTATCAGTCCGCGCAGGTTCCAAACGCGAGATCTCGGCGCCATTTTGAGAAGTCAGCGAGAGTTGCGGGAATATTTCTAAATTAGCTTGCTAACTCTGTGTGCGCCGTTCACGATTGATTTAGATAATAGATAGCTTGATATTTATACAGCCATTTCTTATATACAGTTACACGGCTTTTCTTCAGTTAGCTAGCTAGGTAAGTAGTAATCTTCGGATGTCGGGAGATAATATGTCGGGCGGCGGGAGCGTGGTTCGTGGCCCAGCGGGAAACAACGACTGTCGGATCTACGTGGGTAACCTGCCGCCTGATATTCGCACTAAAGACGTGGAGGACGTGTTCTACAAGTACGGAGCGATCCGGGATATCGACTTGAAGAACCGGAGAGGAGGACCGCCGTTCGCTTTCGTGGAATTCGAGGACCCCAGGTAGCTAGTTAACGATGCTAACGTTAGCCGCTTTTACAACTAACAGCTCTGCGGCAGGTTGCCTAGCCGTTAACAGTGTTGGGCCAGTAACCGGGAAGGTTAGTTCATTATGTGGGTCGCTAAATGACTTAATATGTCAAAGTAAACGGCCCTAGTTAGCTTCCTCCCACAACAAGGGGTTCTGTATCAGCCCATGCAATAAACATACTGTCTGTTGGGACACTGGGCCGACAGAAAATGACCACACTACTATATCCGATTAAACTCAATGATTTATGATGGTAAATCGTTGAGTTTAGTCTGCTGGTATCGGCCAAATGTCCCAGTAGAATCCCATGTTACGGGACGAAACTAGAACAGCCCCAGAAAGATTTTGGTGCTTTAGCAATATAGCTACCTCGTGTTGTGTTAGAGACTGAGGTTAACTGGCAATACGCGGGGAACCATCCGATTAATGTTCAATAGCAGAGGGGCCGTGGACCTTTGGGAGGCGGTGAAACAAGTTAAACTTTTAACCCTTTATTCAAATCGCCAGTAGATACCGCTGGGCGATGACCAATCATATTGAGTGGTTCCCATGACGAATTTGTCAGCATGGGACCCAGTAGTGTAGCTTTATCATGACGGGCTCCTATCACCACCCATATTTCCCATACAATTAAAATAATTTTGTTGGTAAGGCTGACGGAGGTCAGAAATTAACCCGTGTAAATCCATCAGCACCACGGAAAGCACAAAGCGGTAAAAAAAAACACCCTATTTTATCTGCAAATAATAGGCAATCGCCTATATTATAAAACATAAATATAAAGATCAATCTCTTGACAGAAACCCAGCTAATGACCCAGTACATGTTCCCTGATGTTATGCATGGAGGCAAAACTGACATACCGGTATTTCAAACAACTTACCTCCCGCAGAGGGCCTGTAGCAAAAACACCAGCAAATCAATGAAGTGGAGCATTCAAACTGCTTAGATGGCAGCATGCCTTTAAACAGTATATGATGTGTTGTCCCCAGTCCACCTGACTGTGCTGCTGCTCCAGTTTCAACTGTTCTGCCTTATTATTATTCGGCCATGCTGGTAATTTATGAACATTTGAACATCTTGGCCATGTTCTGTTATAATCTCTACCCGGCACAGCCAGAAGAGGACTGGCCACCCCTCATAGCCTGGTTCCTCTCTAGGTTTCTTCCTAGGTTTTGGCCTTTCTAGGGAGTTTTTCCTAGTCACCGTGCTTTTACACCTGCATTGCTTGCTGTTTGGGGTTTTAGGCTGGGTTTCTGTACAGCACTTTGAGATATCAGCTGATGTACGAAGGGCTATATAAATACATTTGATTTGATGTGTATGTGCTTAGTATTATTCTTAAAGCCTAGTTAAATGTATTGGCTATGATGACAATGAAATGGCTCAGCAGCCCTGCACCAGAACATGGTTTCCAAAGACAGATCCAGCATAGTCATAGATTGACAAGAAATGTAAATTCATCTCAATAAAGCTTGATTCATATAGGCTGTCTGGGTAGCATGTCCTGTAAAAATAAAAGCTTAATCACTCATTTGATTGGTATTCAACGGGCCTTCCGCTCTCCATGGTCCTGATGTTTTCAATGGACAGAATGGTCAAACCACTCAGTCTCTCCTGTCCCATGCTGCTCCTCAGGTATGATTTAATTATCTTCAGTTTGGGAAAGGAGTGCTCGGCACTGGCTCCCATTACAGGCAGTGCATATGTATTCACCCACTTTTCTATGAAGCCCCCTAAATAAGATCTGGTGTAACCAATTACCATCAGAAGTCACATAATTAGTTAAATAAAGTCCACCTGTGTGCAATCTAAGTGTCACATGATCTCAGTATATATTTAGGACATTTAGAAATATCCAGTTATCCTTTATGCTGCCCAGGACATTTAGAAATATCCAGTTATCCTTTATGCTGCCCAGGACATTTAGAAATATCCAGTTATTCTCTATGCTGCCCAGGACATTTAGAAATATCCAGTTATTCTCTATGCTGCCCAGGACATTTAGAAATATCCAGTTATCCTTTATGCTGCCCAGGACATTTAGAAATATCCAGTTATTCTCTATGCTGCCCAGGACATTTAGAAATATCCAGTTATTCTCTATGTTGCCCAGGACATTTAGAAATATCCAGTTATTCTCTATGCTGCCCAGGACATTTAGAAATATCCAGTTATTCTCTATGCTGCCCAGGACATTTAGAAATATCCAGCTATCCTCTATGCTGCCCAGGATTTTATGTTGAAGCTCAGCTGTTGATGTGCCAGCAGTCTCCAGAAATCCTCGAAACGACTCTGTGATGGTCAGATCTGTGGCGACATTATTTGCATCCCTTATCACTCTCACATAGCGATAAACTCGGCTGAACTGGTCTACTTTGGATACGTCTGGTGTCCATAATAATAGAACAGGGCTGAACTGGTCTACTTTGGATACGTCTGGTGTCCATAATAATAGAACAGGGCTGAACTGGTCTAATTTGGATACGTCTGGTGTCCATAATAATAGAACAGGGCTGAACTGGTCTACTTTGGATACGTCTGGTGTCCATAATAATAGAACAGGGCTGAACTGGTCTACTTTGGATACGTCTGGTGTCCATAATAATAGAACAGGGCTGAACTGGTCTACTTTGGATACGTCTGGTGTCCATAATAATAGAACAGGGCCTTCCTGCATCTCCCTGAATGTCACACTTCACTCGCTCGGCTAAAATATAAATCAGCTCATTTTGGATTTGAGGACTAACGGATCCTGCGGGGTCGTTCTAAAAGTTCTTTCAGAACTGGGTCGTAAAATGACAGCAGTTCAATTATACTGACAATATTCTCACAGTTGACCTGCCCCAGCTTTTCACAGTGCTCTCTGAACACCAAATTACATGATGCAAGTGTGAAAGTTACATTAACTATGCGCTAACACCTGTTGCAAGGGATTTTCTGCAGTACGCACGCCTCTCCATTTCTGAGTCAATAGTGACATTGAGCTTCCATTGCTCATATACCAAACAGGCACCCATGTGAATCTGGGATGTCTCATGACATGCTATTTTGGATATTAGATGGCGCCAATCTCTCACCCCATTCACCCACTCATCAGAGAAGAAAGGATCACTCCGATCTCCAAACAGCCAGTAAGGATCACAATACACACGATCAAGCTTGTCTGAATAACAGCCATGTACGTGGTAATTAGATTCCAGCCTTTCGTCATGGGAATGGGCCAGTAGGCTTACACGAGCCTAATGCAATAACGTGCCTTTTAACTTCTGCATCCACATTTGTTGCATAATGGGTTAAAAGGCCGTCGGTCCCACTTCCACCTGTTTCTTCAGCCGTCACGATTCTAGCCTGTCCCTGCTCCTCTTCCTCCCCACCCGGCCCGGGGATGTCTGACCTGACTTGTGCTCAGGGTCGTATCCGCTAAAAGCTGCTGCTGGCGATGATTAACCTACATCCTCTTCTGGTCCCGCTAAAAGCTGCTGCTGGCGATGATAAACCTACATCCTCTTCTGGTCCCGCTACATTGCTTGTGCTGATAAACCTACATCCTCTTCTGGTCCCGCTACATTGCTTGTGCTGATAAACCTACATCCTCTTCTGGTCCCGCTACATTGCTTGTGCTGATAAACCTACATCCTCTTCTGGTCCCGCTACATTGCTTGTGCTGGTAAACCTACATCCTCTTCTGGTCCCGCTACATTGCTTGTGCTGATTAACCTACATCCTCTTCTGGTCCTGCTACATTGCTTGGGCTGGTAAACCTACATCCTCTTCTGGTCCTGCTACATTTCTTGTTTTAGCAATGGCTGCACTTGAACTGCGTTTGAAAAAGGAATCTAATTTCACTAATATTGATACCACTTTTGCTTTCTCATTGTTGGCCTTCCTCTTTTGGGTGCCACTTTTATGTTGATACATTGCAGATTTTTACATCAGTAATTTTCTATTCTCGACTTTCTCTCACTATTTTTTCCCCCCCGGCCGTTATCTCTTGATAGCTAGCTCAACTGTTGCTTAAAACGATGACAGAAACAATAACACTTTGGAGAGTATTTGCACAATGAATTCCAGAATGCATTTCATTATCTTAACATGGTATTGAAACTATTTAATATTATGATTTATTTAGCAAATTAATTTGATTTATTGTCATCAATACACTAAAATATCATGCTGACTTATGTAGTGACAGAAAACACATTTTGTTGGTGAAACCATCAGTGGGATCATTTATCATATAGCCTAGGTTAAATAAATACTTTCTGGTCAACTCATTTATCATATAGCCTAGGTTAAATAAATACTTTCTGGTCAACTCGTAGACGCGATTGACCCGCGTCAACAATTAATACTTGGGCATGGTGGGGCGGTATTCAAATTACATAGGGGACCCGCGGCTCCACAGACCCGTACGTCGCGAGCCCTGGTGTGGGAGCACCTGCTGAAGCTATGCCACTGATTGGATCCAAGACCCGCGGCTCCACAGACCCAGACCCATGTACGTCCCGAGCCCTGGTGTGGGAGCACCTGCTGAAGCTATGCCACTGATTGGATCCAAGACCCGCGGCTCCACAGACCCAGACCCATGTACGTCGCGAGCCCTGGTGTGGGAGCACCTGCGGAAGCTATGCCACTGATTGGATCCAAGGCCCGCGGCTCCACAGACCCAGACCCATGTACGTTGCGAGCCCTGGTGTGGGAGCACCTGCGGAAGCTATGCCACTGATTGGATCCAAGGCCCGCGGCTCCACAGACCCAGACCCATGTACGTCGCGAGCCCTGGTGTGGGAGCACCTGCTGAAGCTATGCCACTGATTGGATCCAAGACCCGCGGCTCCACAGATCCATGTACGTCGCGAGCCCTGGTGTGGGAGCACCTGCGGAAGCTACGCCACTGATTGGATCCAAGACCCGCGGCTCCACAGACCCGTACGTCGCGAGCCCTGGTGTGGGAGCACCTGCTGAAGCTACGCCACTGATTGGATCCAAGACCCGCGGCTCCACAGATCCATGTACGTCGCGAGCCCTGGTGTGGGAGCACCTGCTGAAGCTACGCCACTGATTGGATCCAAGACCCGTGGCTCCACAGATCCATGTACGTCGCGAGCCCTGGTGTGGGAGCACCTGCGGAAGCTACGCCACTGATTGGATCCAAGACCCGCGGCTCCACAGATCCATGTACGTCGCGAGCCCTGGTGTGGGAGCACCTGCTGAAGCTACGCCACTGATTGGATCCAAGGCTCGAGACTTTATTCAGCAAAGATGTCCGGCAACAATACTGGGATGGAAGCAAATGTAAGTAATTATAACGTCATACTGATCATGCAAAACATTTACAGTTGAGAGGAATATGTTAATGTGGACACATGATTATGCATGTTTTTTGGTCATTAAGTAAATTGACAAAAATTGCTATTTTAAAAAGCTAGCTGATTAGCTAACATTAGCCAGCTTGGTAGCTTTAACGCTGGGCGATAACCAACCACAGTGGTTGGCGTAGGGGTCCTGCTAGAATGTATTCCGTTCTGTTAAAAATATCAAGTTTAGTTTCATCAATCAACATTACGTTATTTCAATGTGTGTCCATCGCTAGCTTTAACAAGAGCAATGGATGAGAAATGGATTATTGCTGTGATGGGGTTCCCAGAACTCTGGTGGCACCCTTTTTATCTGTAGAGACACCAACGGAATGCAGTGTGGAGGAATGTGGCAGAAGTCATTGGTGTCCCTGGTGGGTTTCATAAAATATCATCATGTTTATGTCAATATTAAATATACTGTCAATATTAGCTAGCTGTCTAGCTAGATGGCTGGCTGGCAAGCTAACTAGCTATAAACTTCAGCTAGCATAGCCGATTTTATTGACTTCAAGACACTCTGAATGGCGTCAATGAAGCCTATGGATTGAGTAGAATATAATGTAATTTTATGGTGCCAAGGATGCAAGTCGTATATAACTACATGTAGTTGTTACCAAGCATGAGTTCCCCACATTGTAGTCTATATAATATATTCACTGATCATGTAGTCTATTCTCTGTGTTACATGCCATTAATGAGTTTCAGATATCACCTTGCATTTACATTTCATTCTTCTGTGAGAACATATGACCAATCTATTACCATAATAAGATTAATTTAGATCATATAATACACCTGGTAAAATATGCAGCAAATAACATTTGATAATGTTATAGCGACATTTAATGAATTGTGTTTTTCACCAGTTTTCATTAGAAGAATTTTGCAGGAGAAAGTGGAAGAACCTCAGAGACACTTTTGTCAAGGAAAGAAATGAGTTGAGGAGTGGGGCAGGAGCAGTGCAACACCGGTCATGGCGCTTCATGGCTGTCATGAGTTTCCTCAACCCCTTTCTTGAGTCCTGCCACACCACTTCCATCATGACTGAAGGGGTAAGGGGAGCTACTGACAGCCATGGAGCTCCAGGCGAAGGACAGGGAGAGAAGTAGCAGCGGCAGGAGGAGGAGGAGGAGGAGCAGCAGGAGGAGCAGCAGCAGGAGGAGGAGCAGCGTCAGGAGGAGGAGCAGCGTCAGGAGGAGGAGCAGCGTCAGGAGGAGGAGCAGCGTCAGGAGGAGGAGCAGCGTCAGGAGGAGGAGGAGGAGGAGGAGGAGCAGCAGGAGGAGGAGGAGGAGCAGCAGGAGGAGGAGGAGGAGCAGCAGGAGGAGGAGGAGGAGCAGCAGCAGGAGGAGGAGGAGCAGCAGCGGCAGGAAGAGGAGGAGGAGCAGCAGCGGCAGGAAGAGGAGGAGGAGGAGCAGCAGCGGCAGGAAGAGGAGGAGCAGCAGCGGCAGGAAGAGGAGGAGCAGCAGCAGCAGGAGGAGGAGCAGCAGCAGGAGGAGGAGGAGGAGCAGCAGCGGGAGGAAGAGGAGGAGCAGCAGCAGGAAGAGGAGGAGCAGCAGCAGCAGTGGCAGAAAGAGGAGGGCAGCATTGTTGGCCCCCGAAGGATGGTCTCCTGGGCAGCGTTGTTGGCCCCCGAAGGATGGTCTCCTGGGCAGCGTTGTTGGCCCCCGAAGGATGGTCTCCTGGGCAGCGTTGTTGGCCCCCGAAGGATGGTCTCCTGGGCAGCGTTGTTGGCCCCCGAAGGATGGTCTCCTGGGCAGCGTTGTTGGCCCCGAAGGATGGTCTCCTGGGCAGCGTTGTTGGCCCCGAAGGATGGTCTCCTGGGCAGCGTTGTTGGCCCCCGAAGGATGGTCTCCTGGGCAGCGTTGTTGGCCCCCGAAGGATGGTCTCCCGGGCAGCGTTGTTGGCCCTCGAAGGATGGTCTCCCGGGCAGCGTTGTTGACCCCCAACGGATGGTCTCCCGGGCAGCGTTGTTGGCCCCCAACGGATGGTCTCCCGGGCAGCGTTGTTGGCCCCCGAAGGATGGTCTCCCGGGCAGCGTTGTTGGCCCCCGAAGGATGGTCTCCCGGGCAGCGTTGTTGGCCCCCTAAGGATGGTCTCCCGGGCAGCGTTGTTGGCCCCCAAAGGATGGTCTCCCGGGCAGCGTTGTTGGCCCCCAACGGATGGTCTCCCGGGCAGCGTTGTTGGCCCCCAACGGATGGTCTCCCGGGCAGCGTTGTTGGCCCCCAACGGATGGTCTCCCGGGCAGCGTTGTTGGCCTCATCCTGGCAACATCCTTGATTTGATTTTGAGCAGCAGACTTTTTCTCTGAAATATAAAATATATTTTGATTTGTTTAACAGGTGTGGAGTTGGTGTGTCCTTGCTTTTGACTGGTACTGTGTGTGCATGAAATGTACAGTATGGAAAACATGTCTAAGTCAGTGGAATAAACCTTGTAAGTAGGGAACCTAGTAATGAATGGATTGGCAAGATTTTGGTACTGTCAACCTTCGAAGGTTAGTAGGAAAGTTAATATTTAAACCACTTAAATACAGTGCATTCGGAAAGTTCAGACCACTTCTTTTTTTTTCTTTTTTTCCCACCTTGATTTAACCAGGTTAGCTAGTTGAGAACAAGTTCTCATTTGTAACTGCGACCTGGCCAAGATAAAGCAAAGCAGTTCAACACATACAACAACAGAGTTACACATGGAGTAAACAAAACATACAGTCAATAATACAGTAGAAATAAAGAGTGCAAATTAGCTCAAGTAAGGGAGTTAAGGCAATAAATAGGCCATGGTGGCGAAGTAATTACAATATGGCAATTAAACACTGGAATGGTAGATGTGCAGAAGATGGATGTGCAAGTGGAGATACTGGGGAGCAAAGGAGCAAGATAAATAAATACAGTATGGGGATGAGGTAGGTAGATAGATGGGCTGTATACAGATGGGCTATGAACAGGTGCAGTGATCTGAGCTGCTCTGACAGCTGGTTCTTAAAGTTAGTGAGGGAGATGGGAATCTCCAGCTTCAGTGATTTTTTTTTTTGCAGTTCGTTCCAGTCAGTTGGCAGCAGAGAACTGGAAGGAAAGGCGACCAAAGGAGGAATTGGCTTTGGGGGTGACCAGTGAGATATACCTGCTGGAGTGCGTGCTACGAGTGCGTGCTGCTATGGTGACCAGTGAGCTGAAATAAGGCGGAGCTTTACCTAGCAGAGACTTGTAGATAACATGTAGCCAGTGGGTTTGGCGACGAGTATGAAGCGAGGGCCAGCCAACGAGAGCGTATAGGTCGCAGTGGTGAGTAGTGTTTGGGGCTTTAGTGGCAAAACGATTGGCACTGTGATAGACTTCATCCAGATTGCTGAGTAGAGTGTTGGAGGCTACTTTATAGATGACATTGCCGAAGTCAAGGATCGGTAGAATAGACAGTTTTACGAGGGTATGTTTGGCAGCATGAGTGAAGGAAGCTTTGTTGCGAAATAGGAAGCCGATTCTATATTTAATTTTGGATTGGAGATGCTTAATGTGAGTCTGGAAGGAGAGTTTACAGTCTAGCCAGACACCTAGGTATTTGTAGTTATCCACGTATTCTAAGTCAGAGCCGTCCAGAGTAGTGATGCTGGATGGGCGGGCAATGATCGGTTGAGAGCAGTTGGAGGGCCACGGAAGGAGTGTTGTATGACATTGAAGCTCGTCTGGAGGTTAGTTAACACAGTGTCCAAGGAGGGGCCAGAAGTATACAGAATGGTGTCGCCTGCGTAGAGGTGGATCAGAGAATCACCAGCAGCAAGAGCGACATCATTGATATATACAGAGAAGAGAGTCGGCCCGAGAATTGAACCCTGTGGCACCCCCATAGAGACTGCCAGAGGTCCGGACAACAGGCCCTCCGATTTGACACACAGCTCTATCAGAGAAGTAGTTGGTGAACCAGGCGAGGCAGTCATTTGAGAAACCAAGGCTGTTTAGTTTGCCAATAAGAATGTGGTGATTTGACAGAGTCGAAAGCCTTGGCCAGGTTGATGAATACAGCTGCACAGTATTCGGTTATGATATCGTTAAGGACCTTGAGCGTCGCTGAGGTGTGTCGTGGAAATTTCCTCTATTTACCAAATCATGGGAGCAAACCACACACACACGTCAGAGTTAGTTATAAAAGTCCATCTTTAATTATATGAGCTCTTATCACAATCCTGTGACTCTCAGATACATTCAGTGTCTCCCCAGTGAATTCTCTGAGAGCCCCCTTACAATGCAACTGAGTTCCTTTAATAGCAAAGACACCCATAGTCAGACAGCATAGACATAATTCATCGTTCAGCTTTGTCTCCTTTCCCAAACCCCAGAAACCATAAACCAAATCCTCCATATCAACAGGCATATATCAAATTGTCATTTATATACAACCCACTCTAAATACAAACTCCTGGACAAACTCATGGAGAGGAGAGTGACCCTACAGGTCAACAAAGAGGGAGCATAGAATGATTCCACACTCCTTTCCCCCCCACGAGAAAAGTAGGGAGTAAAAGATATGTTTACACATGATGACACTTTGACCTCTCCCCTCTCTCAGCGGCCCATGCAACTTAGTTTTGACATAGAACAGATAACTGCAACCTCACCACAGAATTACACAAAAATACCATTCTGATGAGAAGTAACTTTACACACATTTGATGAATATTAAACATCTTACAAATGTTACCAACAAATTCTGATAATTCCACGACAGGTGCACCCATGACCAGCTCGGAAACCAGATTGCATAGCGGAGAAGGTACTATGTGATTCAAAATGGTCAGTAATCTGTTAACTTGGCTTTCGAAGACCTTAGAGATGCAGGGTAGGATAGATATAGGTCTGTAGCAGTTTGGGTCTGGAGTGTCTCCCCATTCGAAGAGGGGGATGACTGCGGCAGCTTTCCAATCTTTGGGAATCTCAGACGATACGAAAGAGAGGTTGAACAGGCTAGTAATAGGGGTTGCAACAATTTCGGCAGATAATTTTAGAAAGAGAGGGTCCAGACTGTCTAGCCCGGCTGATTTGTAGGGGTCCAGACTGTCTAGCCCGGCTGATTTGTAGGGGTCCAGACTGTCTAGCCCGGCTGATTTGTAGGGGTCCAGACTGTCTAGCCCGGCTGATTTGTAGGGGTCCAGACTGTCTAGCCCGGCTGATTTGTAGGGGTCCAGACTGTCTAGCCCGTAGGGGTCCAGACTGATTTGTAGGGGTCCAGACTGTCTAGCCCGGCTGATTTGTAGGGGTCCAGACTGTCTAGCCCGGCTGATTTGTAGGGGTCCAGACTGTCTAGCCCGGCTGATTTGTAGGGGTCCAGATTTCTCCTTTACCACATTTTGTTGCGTTACAGCCTTATTCTAAAATTGATCAAATAAAACATTTTCATCAATCTACACACACTACCCCATAATGACAAAGTGAAAAACAGGTTATTAGATTTTTGCAAATTTAAACTGTCAACTGTGGGACCTTATATAGACAGGTGTGTGCCTTTCCAAATCATGTCCAATCAATTGCATTTCCCACAGGTGGACTCCAAGTTGCAGAAACATCTCAAGGATGGCCAATGGAAACAGGATGCAGCTGAGCTCAATTTCAAGTCTCATAGAAAAGGGTCTGAATACTTATCTAAATAAGGTGTTTCTGTTTTGCAGGTTTTATTAGTTTGCAAACATTTCTAAAATACCTGTTTATGGGGTATGTTGATGTCATTATGGGGTGTGGTGATGTCATTATGGGGTGTGGTGATGTTATTATGGGGTGTGGTGATGTCATTATGGGGTGTGGTGATGTCATTATGGGGTGTGGTGATGTCATTATGGGGTATGGTGATGTCATTATGGGGTGTGGTGATGTCATTATGGGGTGTGGTGATGTTATTATGGGGTGTGGTGATGTCATTATGGGGTGTGGTGATGTCATTATGGGGTATGGTGATGTCATTATGGGGTGTGGTGATGTCATTATGGTGTGTAGTATGATGAGGAAAATGTTTTATTTTATACATTTTAGAATAAGGCTGTAACGTAACAATGTGGAAAGGGGGAACAGGTCTGAATACTTTCCAAATACTCTGTACATGCTTTTATTTGGGTTTCCATGCAAAGCATATGATGTTTCTTTAAGCCTGCAGCTAGTTACTTGAAATGAGACACATACCAAAACATGTTTCAACAGTTGAATTCACTGGCAGAGATTGAAGGTGCCAACAAATGGAATGTTTTACTGCCATGTACAAAAAATCTGCTCCCTCGACGGGACTCGATCAACTTCATGGCCCACCACCTACTGGTCCGGTCCACAGAGAGACGGGTGGTAAACTGGTCACCTACTGGTCCGGTCCACAGAGAGATGGGTGGTAAACTGGTCACCTACTGGTCCGGTCCACAGAGAGACTGGTGGTAAACTGGTCACCTACTGGTCCGGTCCACAGAGAGACTGGTGGTAAAACTGGTCACCTACTGGTCCGGTCCACAGATAGACTGGTGGTAAACTGGTCACCTACTGGTCCGGTCCACAGAGAGACTGGTGGTAAACTGGTCACCTACTGGTCCGGTCCACAGAGAGACTGGTGGTAAACTGGTCACCTACTGGTCCGGTCCACAGAGAGACTGGTGGTAAACTGGTCACCTACTGGTCCGGTCCACAGAGAGACGGGTGATAAACTGGTCACCTACTGGTCCGGTCTACAGAGAGACGGGTGGTAAACTGGTCACCTACTGGTCCGGTCCACAGAGAGACTGGTGGTAAACTGGTCACCTACTGGTCCGGTCCACAGAGAGACTGGTGGTAAACTGGTCACCTACTGGTCCGGTCCACAGAGAGACGGGCGGTAAACTGGTCACCTACTGGTCCGGTCCACAGAGAGACGGGCGGTAAACTGGTCCGGTCCACAGAGAGACTGGCGGTAAACTGGTCACCTACTGGTCCGGTCCACAGAGAGACGGGTGGTAAACTGGTCACCTACTGGTCCGGTCCACAGAGAGACTGGTGGTAAACTGGTCACCTACTGGTCCGGTCCACAGAGAGACGGGTGGTAAACTGGTCACCTACTGGTCCGGTCCACAGAGAGACGGGTGGTAAACTGGTCACCTACTGGTCCGGTCCACAGAGAGACTGGTGGTAAACTGGTCACCTACTGGTCCGGTCCACAGAGAGACTGGTGGTAAACTGGTCACCTACTGGTCCGGTCCACAGAGAGACTGGTGGTAAACTGGTCACCTACTGGTCCGGTCCACAGAGAGACGGGTGGTAAACTGGTCACCTACTGGTCCGGTCCACAGAGAGACTGGTGGTAAACTGGTCACCTACTGGTCCGGTCCACAGAGAGACGGGTGGTAAACTGGTCACCTACTGGTCCGGTCCACAGAGAGACGGGTGGTAAACTGGTCACCTACTGGTCCGGTCCACAGAGAGACTGGTGGTAAACTGGTCACCTACTGGTCCGGTCCACAGAGAGACTGGTGGTAAACTGGTCACCTACTGGTCCGGTCCACAGAGAGACGGGTGGTAAACTGGTCACCTACTGGTCCGGTCCACAGAGAGACGGGTGGTAAACTGGTCACCTACTGGTCCGGTCCACAGAGAGACTGGTGGTAAACTGGTCACCTACTGGTCCGGTCCACAGAGAGACGGGTGGTAAACTGGTCACCTACTGGTCCGGTCCACAGAGAGACTGGTGGTAAACTGGTCACCTACTGTTCCGGTCCACAGAGAGACGGGTGGTAAACTGGTCACCTACTGGTCCGGTCCACAGAGAGACGGGTGGTAAACTGGTCACCTACTGGTCCGGTCCACAGAGAGACGGGTGGTAAACTGGTCACCTACTGGTCCGGTCCACAGAGAGACGGGTGGTAAACTGGTCACCTACTGGTCCGGTCCACAGAGAGACTGGTGGTAAACTGGTCACCTACTGGTCCGGTCCACAGAGAGACTGGTGGTAAACTGGTCACCTACTGGTCCGGTCCACAGAGAGACTGGTGGTAAACTGGTCACCTACTGGTCCGGTCCACAGAGAGACTGGTGGTAAACTGGTCACCTACTGGTCCGGTCCACAGAGTAAAGCAGAAGAACACTGCTGCTCAGCCAAGGCTATATTCAACACCTGTGGAATGTCCTGTTCAGAGGAGCTTACGGTGCAGGCAGAGGGAAGTAGCTAACTGGAACAATCTCAACCTAACTGTGTCTGTGTGTGTCTATCTATTTGTGTCCCAGGGATGCTGATGACGCGGTGCACGGTCGTGATGGTTATGACTACGATGGTTACCGTCTCCGGGTGGAGTTCCCCCGTAGTGGTCGTGGCGGGGGAAGAGGGGGGATGGGCGGTGGAAGGGGCGGTGGTGACGGTGGAGGACCCAGAGGAAGATATGGACCTCCATCACGACGCTCTGAGTACCGGGTCATCGTCTCTGGTCAGTGTGTGGCTTAGCTCTGTGTTTGTGTCTGGTTCGACTGTCTGCATGGTGGTCTCTCCCCTAGCGGTAGCTGGCAGGACCCCGTCTTTACTGTGCTGTCCTCCTCCCTCCTCTCCAGGACTCCTCCTGTCTTTACTGTGCTGTCCTCCTCTCCAGGACTCCTCCTGTCTTTACTGTGCTGTCCTCCTCTCCAGGACTCCTCCTGTCTTTACTGTGCTGTCCTCCTCCCTCTCCAGGACTCCTCCTGTCTTTACTGTGCTGTCCTCCTCTCCAGGACTCCTCCTGTCTTTACTGTGCTGTCCTCCTCTCCAGGACTCCTCCTGTCTTTACTGTGCTGTCCTCCTCTCCAGGACTCCTCCTGTCTTTACTGTGCTGTCCTCCTCTCCAGGTCTCCTCCTGTCTTTACTGTGCTGTCCTCCTCTCCAGGACTCCTCCTGTCTTTACTGTGCTGTCCTCCTCTCCAGGACTCCTCCTGTCTTTACTGTGCTGTCCTCCTCCCTCTCCAGGACTCCTCCTGTCTTTACTGTGCTGTCCTCCTCTCCAGGACTCCTCCTGTCTTTACTGTGCTGTCCTCCTCTCCAGGACTCCTCCTGTCTTTACTGTGCTGTCCTCCTCCCTCCTCTCCAGGACTCCTCCTGTCTTTACTGTGCTGTCCTCCTCTCCAGGTCTCTCCTGTCTTTACCAGGACTCCTCCTGTCTTTACTGTGCTGTCCTCCTCTCCAGGACTCCTCCTGTCTTTACTGTGCTGTCCTCCTCTCCAGGACTCCTCCTGTCTTTACTGTGCTGTCCTCCTCTCCAGGACTCCTCCTGTCTTTACTGTGCTGTCCTCCTCTCCAGGACTCCTCCTGTCTTTACTGTGCTGTCCTCCTCTCCAGGACTCCTCCTGTCTTTACTGTGACTCCTCCTGTCTTTACTGTGCTGTCCTCCTCTCCAGGACTCCTCCTGTCTTTACTGTGCTGTCCTCCTCTCCAGGACTCCTCCTGTCTTTACTGTGCTGTCCTCCTCTCCAGGACTCCTCCTGTCTTTACTGTGCTGTCCTCCTCTCCAGGACTCCTCCTGTCTTTACTGTGCTGTCCTCCTCTCCAGGTCTCCTCCTGTCTTTACTGTGCTGTCCTCCTCTCCAGGACTCCTCCTGTCTTTACTGTGCTGTCCTCCTCTCCAGGACTCCTCCTGTCTTTACTGTGCTGTCCTCCTCTCCAGGACTCCTCCTGTCTTTACTGTGTTGCCCCTCTACCACCTCCTCCTCCCTCTCCAGGTCTCCCCTCTAGTGGTAGCTGGCAGGACCTAAAGGACCACATGTGTTGCCCCTCTACCCCCTCCTCCCTCTCCAGGTCTCCCCTCTAGTGGTAGCTGGCAGGACCTAAAGGACCACATGCGTTGCCCCTCTACCCCCTCCTCCTCCTCCCTCTCCAGGTCTCCTCCTGTCTTTACTGTGTTGCCCCTCTACCCCCTCCTCCTCCTCCCTCTCCAGGTCTCCTCCTGTCTTTACTGTGTTGCCCCTCTACCACCTCCTCCTCCCTCTCCAGGTCTCCCCTCTAGTGGTAGCTGGCAGGACCTAAAGGACCACATGTGTTGCCCCTCTACCCCCTCCTCCCTCTCCAGGTCTCCCCTCTAGTGGTAGCTGGCAGGACCTAAAGGACCACATGTGTTGCCCCTCTACCCCCTCCTCCCTCTCCAGGTCTCCTCCTGTCTTTACTGTGTTGCCCCTCTACCACCTCCTCCTCCCTCTCCAGGTCTCCCCTCTAGTGGTAGCTGGCAGGACCTAAAGGACCACATGCGTTGCCCCTCTACCCCCTCCTCCTCCCTCTCCAGGTCTCCTCCTGTCTTTACTGTGTTGCCCCTCTACCACCTCCTCCTCCCTCTCCAGGTCTCCCCTCTAGTGGTAGCTGGCAGGACCTAAAGGACCACATGCGTTGCCCCTCTACCCCCTCCTCCTCCCTCTCCAGGTCTCCTCCTGTCTTTACACTGTTGCCCCTCTACCACCTCCTCCTCCCTCTCCAGGTCTCCTCCTGTCTTTACTGTGTTGCCCCTCTACCACCTCCTCCTCCCTCTCCAGGTCTCCTCCTGTCTTTACTGTGTTGCCCCTCTACCACCTCCTCCTCCCTCTCCAGGTCTCCCCTCTAGTGGTAGCTGGCAGGACCTAAAGGACCACATGCGCGAGGCAGGTGATGTATGTTACGCTGACGTGTTCCGGGACGGTACCGGCGTGGTGGAGTTCGTACGCAAGGAGGACATGACCTACGCTGTCCGCAAGCTGGACAACACCAAGTTCCGCTCCCACGAGGTAGGTCAAGGATTAGAGGTCGGGTTGGTCTGGAATCCAAGGAATAAGACTGGGTCTGTGTCCCAGAAGGCATCCTGTTCTCTAAATCAGGGATCATCAACAAATTACAAATCATTTGTAGTCTGTAAATTGACTGCAAGAAACACAAACCTATATTACATTTGGGTAACACTTTACTTGACACCCAGCATCATAACACTGTTATAACCATGTCAAATGTCATAACGGTTAACAGCTTTTAACCTGTTTATAATATGATCATAACACTGTTATAACATATATTTACGCCTGCCGTGACATGCTGTACATGTCAGAGGTTTGGACACACTTACTCATTCCAGGGTTTTTCCTTTTATTTTGACTATTTTCTATTATTGTAGAATAATAGTGAAGACATCAGAACTATGAAATAACACATGGAATCATGTAGTAACCAAAAAAAGTGTTAAAACTAAATATATTTTATGTATTTGAGATTCTTCAAATAGCCGCCCTTTGCCTTGATGACAGCTTTGCACACTTGGCATTCTCTAAGTAGGCAAATATTTAGTAGGAAACCACTTTGCCGTTGTTATCATGTTGTCACATTTACTTTAGGCAGATGGCAATATTGTCAACAGCTAGCAAAGTTAACATTAGCTAGCTAAAATCCAGTGTTTTCCCCCAAAATCTGAGCTAGCTAGCTAATGTTATTCTCCATCAAGTCAATCTGGCAACATCGAAATTATGACAAAAGATGTTCATACTTTTTTCTAAACAAAAATATATAAACGAAACAGTTTCAACGATTTTACTGAGTTACAGTTCATATCAGGAAATCAGTCAATTTAAATAAATAAATTAGGCCTTAATCTATGGATTTCACATGACTGGGCAGGAGCGTTGCCATGGGTGGGCTGGAAGGGGCGTAGGCCCACCCACTGGGGAGGAGCGTAGCCATGGGTGGGCTGGAGGGGGCGTAGGCCCACCCACTGGGGAGGAGCGTTGCCATGGGTGGGCTGGAGGGGGCGTAGGCCCACCCACTGGGGAGGAGCGTAGCCATGGGTGGGCTGGAGGGGGCGTAGGCCCACCCACTGGGGAGGAGCGTAGCCATGGGTGGGTTGGAGGGGGCGTAGGCCCACCCACTGGGCAGGAGCGTTGCCATGGGTGGGCTGGAGGGGGCGTAGGCCCACCCACTGGGCAGGAGCGTTGCCATGGGTGGGCTGGAGGGGGCGTAGGCCCACCCACTGGGCAGGAGCGTTGCCATGGGTGGGCTGGAGGGCGTAGGCCCACCCACTGGGCAGGAGCGTTGCCATGGGTGGGCTGGAGGGGGCGTAGGCCCACCCACTGTGGAGGAGCGTTGCCATGGGTGGGCTGGAGGGGGCGTAGGCCCACCCACTGGGGAGGAGCGTTGCCATGGGTGGGCTGGAGGGGCGTAGGCCCACCCACTGGGCAGGAGCGTTGCCATGGGTGGGCTGGAGGGGGCGTAGGCCCACCCACTGGGCAGGAGCGTTGCCATGGGTGGGCTGGAGGGGGCGTAGGCCCACCCACTGGGGAGGAGCGTTGCCATGGGTGGGCTGGAGGGGGCGTAGGCCCACCCACTGGGGAGGAGCGTTGCCATGGGTGGGCTGGAGGGGGCGTAGGCCCACCCACTGGGCAGGAGCGTTGCCATGGGTGGGCTGGAGGGGGCGTAGGCCCACCCACTGGGCAGGAGCGTTGCCATGGGTGGGCTGGAGGGGGCGTAGGCCCACCCACTGGGCAGGAGCGTTGCCATGGGTGGGCTGGAGGGGGCGTAGGCCCACCCACTGTGGAGGAGCGTTGCCATGGGTGGGCTGGAGGGGCGTAGGCCCACCCACTGGGGAGGAGCGTTGCCATGGGTGGGCTGGAGGGGGCGTGGCCCACCCACTGGCCCACCCACTGTGGAGGAGCGTTGCCATGGGTGGGCTGGAGGGGCGTAGGCCCACCCACTGGGGAGGAGCGTTGCCATGGGTGGGCTGGAGGGGGCGAGGCCCACCCACTGGGCAGGAGCGTTGCCATGGGTGGGCTGGAGGGGGCGAGGCCCACCCACTGGGCAGGAGCGTTGCCATGGGTGGGCTGGAGGGGGCGTAGGCCCACCCACTGGGCAGGAGCGTTGCCATGGGTGGGCTGGAGGGGGCGTAGGCCCACCCACTGGGGAGGAGCGTTGCCATGGGTGGGCTGGAGGGGGCGTAGGCCCACCCACTGGGGAGGAGCGTTGCCATGGGTGGGCTGGAGGGGGCGTAGGCCCACCCACTGGGGAGGAGCGTTGCCATGGGTGGGCTGGAGGGGGCGTAGGCCCACCCACTGGGGAGGCATGCCCTGTTTATCAGTGAGTTTTTCAACCCACAAAAGGGCTTTATTACAGACCAAATACTCCTCAGTTTCATCAGCTGTCCTTGTGGCTGGTCTGACGATCCCACAGGTGAAGAAGCTGGACGTGAAAGGGCTGGTGTGGTTGTGAGGTCGGTTGGACGTACTGCCAAATTCTCTAAAAATACGTCGGAGAAATGAACAAAAATTCTCTGGCAACAGCTCTGGTTGACATTCCTGTAGTCAGCATGACAACAGCTCTGGTTGACATTCCTGCAGTCAGCATGACAACAGCTCTGGTTGACATTCCTGTAGTCAGCATGCCAACAGCTCTGGTTGACATTCCTGTAGTCAGCATGACAACAGCTCTGGTGGACATTCCTGTAGTCAGCATGCCAACAGCTCTGGTTGACATTCCTGCAGTCAGCATGCCAACAGCTCTGGTGGACATTCCTGTAGTCAGCATGCCAACAGCTCTGGTTGACATTCCTGCAGTCAGCATGCCAACAGCTCTGGTGGACATTCCTGTAGTCAGCATGACAACAGCTCTGGTTGACATTCCTGTAGTCAGCATGCCAACAGCTCTGGTTGACATTCCTGTAGTCAGCATGACAACAGCTCTGGTGGACATTCCTGTAGTCAGCATGCCAACAGCTCTGGTTGACATTCCTGTAGTCAGCATGCCAACAGCTCTGGTTGACATTCCTGTAGTCAGCATGCCAACAGCTCTGGTTGACATTCCTGTAGTCAGCATGCCAACAGCTCTGGTGGACATTCCTGTAGTCAGCATGCCAACAGCTCTGATTGACATTCCTGTAGTCAGCATGCCAACAGCTCTGGTTGACATTCCTGTAGTCAGCATGACAACAGCTCTGGTTGACATTCCTGTAGTCAGTATGACAACAGCTCTGGTTGACATTCCTGTAGTCAGCATGACAACAGCTCTGGTTGACATTCCTGTAGTCAGCATGCCAACAGCTCTGGTTGACATTCCTGTAGTCAGCATGCCAACAGCTCTGGTTGACATTCCTGTAGTCAGCATGCCAACAGCTCTGGTTGACATTCCTGTAGTCAGCATGCCAACAGCTCTGGTTGACATTCCTGCAGTCAGCATGCCAACAGCTCTGGTGGACATTCCTGTAGTCAGCATGCCAACAGCTCTGGTTGACATTCCTGCAGTCAGCATGCCAACAGCTCTGGTGGACATTCCTGTAGTCAGCATGACAACAGCTCTGGTTGACATTCCTGTAGTCAGCATGCCAACAGCTCTGGTTGACATTCCTGTAGTCAGCATGCCAACAGTTCTGGTTGACATTCCTGTAGTCAGCATGCCAACAGCTCTGGTTGACATTCCTGTAGTCAGCATGCCAACAGCTCTGGTTGACATTCCTGTAGTCAGCATGCCAACAGCTCTGGTTGACATTCCTGTAGTCAGCATGCCAACAGCTCTGGTTGACATTCCTGTAGTCAGCATGCCAACAGCTCTGGTTGACATTCCTGTAGTCAGCATGCCAACAGCTCTGATTGACATTCCTGTAGTCAGCATGCCAACAGCTCTGGTTGACATTCCTGTAGTCAGCATGACAACAGCTCTGGTTGACATTCCTGTAGTCAGTATGACAACAGCTCTGGTTGACATTCCTGTAGTCAGCATGACAACAGCTCTGGTTGACATTCCTGTAGTCAGCATGACAACAGCTCTGGTGGACATTCCTGTAGTCAGCATGACAACAGCTCTGGTGGACATTCCTGTAGTCAGCATGCCAACAGCTCTGGTGGACATTCCTGTAGTCAGCATGCCAACAGCTCTGGTGGACATTCCTGTAGTCAGCATGCCAACAGCTCTGGTGGACATTCCTGTAGTCAGCATGCCAACAGCTCTGGTGGACATTCCTGTAGTCAGCATGCCAACAGCTCTGGTGGACATTCCTGCAGTCAGCATGCCAACAGCTCTGGTTGACATTCCTGTAGTCAGCATGCCAACAGCTCTGGTTGACATTCCTGTAGTCAGCATGACAACAGCTCTGGTGGACATTCCTGTAGTCAGCATGCCAATTACACGCTCCTTCAACTTGAGACATCAGTGGCATGTGTGATGTAACAAAACGGCACATTTTACAGTGGCCTTTTATTGTCCCCAGCACAAGGTGCACCTGTGTAATGATCATGCCGTTTAATCAGCTTCTTGATATGCCACACCTGTCAGATGGATGGATTATCTTGGCGAAGGAGAAATGCTCACTAACAGGGATGTAAACAGATTTGTCAGAAATCAGCTTTTTGTGCCTATGGAATATGTCTGGGATCTTTTATTTCAGCTCATGAAACATGGGACCAACACTTTACATGTTGTGTTTATATTGTTGTTCAGTATAGCCTAGTAATGATTTGCCTTGTGTTATTGTATTTCCAAGCCACTGTATCATTGAGGATGTGAGTAGCTCAGTTGGGCATCAGTCCTAAAACACATTTTCAAAACTAGAACTGTACACTGGGATGTGCGTCTCGGACAACTTTCTCTCCCCTCTGTGTGTGTGTGTGTCTGTGTCTGTGCCTGTGTGTGTGTGTGTGTAGGGAGAGACTGCCTACGTGCGTGTGAAGGTGGATGGACCTCGCAGCCCCAGTTACGGACGCTCCCGCTCTCGGAGCCGTAGCAACGGGCGTAGCAACAGCCGCTCACGCAGCTTCTCACCGCCGCGACGCAGCCGGGCCTCTCCACGCTACTCGCCACGACACTCACGCTCCCGCTCCCGCACCTAGATACACACACCTCCAGGAACCCCAGCCCAGCAGACCCCAGCCCAGGGAGAGGGATGTGAGATTATCAGACCAGGAGACAGATGCCCTCCGGTGGATCTTCTAATGCGTTACATCATTCTACCGTTCTGCTGTTCCTCTTGCCTCGCCTTCCTCTTCTTGTTCTTCTTCCCCTCCCTCTGTTCTTTCATCCCCTTATTTTTGGTCTAGTTTGCCACAATGTTATTATATTTTTGTTTTATTCATGATCTCTGTTCTCTTTTGTATCTGCCCCCCCCCCTCCTCCATCTGCCTCCTGTCTCTTTACAGTCCTGCACTCCCATCTCCTTGTCCCCCTCCTATATCTTCTCTCTCTCCCGCTCCCCACTCTCTTTGTCTTGGTGTTATGGCTGCTGGGGGGGAAGGGAAGGTGTCATGCTGTATGAGGGGATGGGGTGGAAATGGGAAAGAGGGAGGTTTTTTCTTTTGTGTTGATGGAGGGATGGTTTGATTTGTGTTCTGATAGGCTTTTGGGACACAGGAACAGAGTCTGAATTGGCTCGGAAACAGGAAACCGTTTATATTAGCATTAACAGGAGGATGAGGAGTCAAATAACCAGCCAATTCTATGACGACAGTCTTTCACCCAAATAGCTTTCCGACCTGTTTATTTTTATGATCCAGTTAAACTGTTAATAAATGTTTTAAAACGGCAGCCTGTACTTTACTGTAAACTCAATACACAAGTTTAGCTTTTGCCCTTCCCTCTCCCTCTCCTCTCCTTCCTTGGGTCCCCTCCTCTCTCTCCTCTCCTTCCTTGGGTCCTCTCCTCTCTCTCCTCTCCTTCCTTGGGTCCCCTCCTCCCTCTCCTCTCCTTCCTTGGGTCCCCCTCCTCTCTCTCCTCTCCTTCCTTGGGTCCTCTCCTTCCTTGGGTCCCCTCCTCTCTCTCCTCTCCTTCCTTGGGTCCCCTCCTCTCTCTCCTCTCCTTCCTTGGGTCCCCTCCTCCCTCTCCTCTCCTTCCTTGGGTCCCCTCCTCTCTCTCCTCTCCTTCCTTGGGTCCTCTCCTCTCCTTCCTTGGGTCCCCTCCCTCTCCCTCTCCTTCCTTGGGTCCCCTCCTCTCTCTCCTCTCCTTCCTTGGGTCCTCTCCTTCCTTGGGTCCCCACGTCTCTCTCCTCTCCTTCCTTGGGTCCCCCTCCTCTCTCTCCTCTCCTTCCTTGGGTCCCCACGTCTCTCTCCTCTCCTTCCTTGGGTCCCCCTCCTCTCTCTCCTCTCCTTCATTGGGTCCCCCTCCTCTCTCTCCTCTCCTTCCTTGGGTCCCCCTCCTCTCTCTCCTCTCCTTCCTTGGGTCCCCCTCCTCTCTCTCCTCTCCTTCCTTGGGTCCCCCTCCTCTCTCTCCTCTCTTCCTTGGGTCCCCCTCCTCTCTCTCCTTCCTTGGGTCCCCTCCTCTCTCTCCTTCCTTGGGTCCCCCTCCTCTCTCTCCTCTCCTTCCTTGGGTCCCCCTCCTCTCTCTCCTCTCCTTCCTTGGGTCCCCCTCCTCTCTCTCCTCTCCTTCCTTGGGTCCCCCTCCTCTCTCCTCTCCTCTCCTTCCTTGGGTCCCCCTCCTCTCTCTCCTCTCCTTCCTTGGGTCCCCCTCCTCTCTCTCCTCTCCTTCCTTGGGTCCCCACGTCTCTCTCCTCTCCTTCCTTGGGTCCCCACGTCTCTCTCCTCTCCTTCCTTGGGTCCCCCTCCTCTCTCTCCTCTCCTTCCCCTTTCCCCTCTCTCTCTCTCCCTTCCTTGGGTCCCCCTCTCTCTCCTCTCCTTCCTTGGGTCCCCCTCCTCTCTCTCCTCTCCTTCCTTGGGTCCCCACGTCTCTCTCCTCTCCTTCCTTGGGTCCCCACCTCTCTCTCCTCTCCTTCCTTGGGTCCCCACGTCTCTCTCCTCTCCTTCCTTGGGTCCCCACGTCTCTCCTCTCCTTCCTTGGGTCCCCCACCTCTCTCTCCTCTCCTTCCTTGGGTCCCCACCTCTCTCTCCTCTCCTTCCTTGGGTCCCCCTCCTCTCTCTCCTTATTTCCTCTCCTTCCTCTGGTTTTCTATACACTTGCTTGTCAGAGCATAGCATGCCTCCTTTTCATCCACACTGGTGACAGTTTTGTATCATTTTTTAAAAATATATATATACTAAATATTTACTATAAAATAGTGTCTGTAATGGCATCACTGATTGGTTGGTTGTATTTTCTCTAGTCTTGGTTCAGAGTCAGATAACTTGTTTTTAAAATCAGGCAAGTCTTTTTTCATAGCTGACAGTCTGTTTATAGTGTGGCGTTTGCTGTATCAGGCGGAGTGATTCTAACCTGTTACTCCTTCCCTCTCTGTTGGTTTTGGGATCTGTCTCAAGGAGGGCTGTGATTGGAGGAGGGCTCTCTGTCTCCCCATCCCGGAGCCAATCAGACCATCAGGATCAGAGCAGGATTCAGGATTAGGATTAATGATGGAGAGAAAGGAAACCCGGATCGGGACCCCGGCCCCAGTCCACTGGAACCTATAAACTAGACCTTACTCAATTGGCTCTAAAACACACTAAATTCAGTTTTTAGTATTTTTTTCTCATGTGGAACCTCCAGCACCCGTCTGGGATCCAGTAGTTTTTTGGGTTTAAAAGAGGAGCTCAAAGCTGGGAGCAAAACCAGGAGTCTCAGGATGGAGGCGCGCGCGTAAGGAGAGCGGTAACTAGAGGAGTCTGGGAGGAGGGATCGAGGTGGCCGGGGGTGGGGGTGGTATGGGAGGAGGGATCGATGTGGTTGAGGGAGGGTCTGGGAGAAGGGATCAATGTGGAGGGGGTTGAGGGAGGGTCTGGGAGAAGGGATCAATGTGGGGGGGATTGAGGGAGGGTCATGTTTTTTAAGGTTTCCTCAGTAAGTTATGAGGATGATGGGATTGTTTCTCCAGTTGGTCACTTTTAATGTTTCAGCTCTTTCAATAAAGTCTGCCTTCTACAGTAGCTACAGTGTCTCTGTTTCCCTGTTTCAGCAACAGGACAATCAACACTTCACATATGTACAACATATCACAGGACATCGTTACAAGTTATAACAGACATATAGATCACTACTGTTAGTGTGGGGTTATGGTTTATAGTCTGTTAAGGAATCTGATGCTGGTTTGTTCTGCAGAGACAAGACATCTGTACCATCCATCCAGTAGCCACCCTGTTGTATTATAGACCTGTAGAATGATAGAGAAGTATCTTCAGACTACCATCCATCCAGTAGCCACCCTGTTGTATTATATACCTGTAGAATGATAGAGAAGTATCTTCAGACTACCATCCATCCAGTAGCCACCCTGTTGTATTATAGACCTGTAGAATGATAGAGAAGTATCTTCAGACTACCATCCATCCAGTAGCCACCCTGTTGTATTATATACCTGTAGAATGATAGAGAAGTATCTTCAGACTACCATCCATCCAGTAGCCACCCTGTTGTATTATAGACCTGTAGAATGATAGAGAAGTATCTTCAGACTACCATCCATCCAGTAGCCACCCTGTTGTATTATAGACCTGTAGAATGATAGAGAAGTATCTTCAGACAGACAAACCATATCTAGAAATATATCAGTCCCTCTGAATATGTATGCATCTTAAGTAAGTATTTCACTGTAAGGTTTACACCTGTTGTATTCGGTGCATGTGACAAATAACATTTGATTTGTTTGCCGGCCTGTCTGTCCGTCCCCTCTTGTCTGACAAGGTCTACCTGCCTGTCTGGCACCTCTGTCTACCTGTCTGTCTGCCTGTCTGGCACCTCTGTCTACCTGTCTGGCACCTCTGTCTGCCTGTCTGGCACCTCTGTCTACCTGCCTGTCTGGCACCTCTGTCTACCTGCCTGTCTGGCACCTCTGTCTACCTGTCTGTCTGGCACCTCTGTCTACCTGCCTGTCTGGCACCTCTGTCTACCTGCCTGTCTGGCACCTCTGTCTACCTGCCTGTCTGGCACCTCTGTCTACCTGTCTGTCTGGCACCTCTGTCTACCTGCCTGTCTGGCACCTCTGTCTACCTGTCTGGCACCTCTGTCTACCTGTCTGTCTGGCACCTCTGTCTACCTGTCTGTCTGGCACCTCTGTCTACCTGCCTGTCTGGCACCTCTGTCTACCTGTCTGTCTGCCTGTCTGGCACCTCTGTCTACCTGCCTGTCTGGCACCTCTGTCTACCTGCCTGTCTGGCACCTCTGTCTACCTGCCTGTCTGGCACCTCTGTCTAGCTGCCTGTCTGGCACCTCTGTCTACCTGCCTGTCTGGCACCTCTGTCTACCTGCCTGTCTGGCACCTCTGTCTACCTGTCTGTCTGGCACCTCTGTCTAGCTGCCTGGCACCTCTGTCTGCCTGTCTGGCATCTCTGTCTACCTGCCTGTCTTTCTACCATCTTTTCCCCAGCTGATCATAATTGTATCAGTTCGGGATAAATCACCTTCATGCCCGTCTCTCACCCGGGACACGGTGCATTCTGGGTGGAAACAAGATGCGGGCAGGAGCGCGCTAGTGAAAACGATCGCAACACGCGTGGGGGGGTTCGAAATAGCCAATCAGATCGTCAATGCAGTGCGGGGGGGGGGGTGCGGAGCAGCCAATCAGATCGTCAATGCAGTGCGGGGGGGCGTGGCATGTAAGTAACCGGTAAACACAGAACTCGAAAC
The DNA here is from genome assembly GCF_034236695.1 of Oncorhynchus nerka. Classification (NCBI taxonomy): domain Eukaryota; kingdom Metazoa; phylum Chordata; class Actinopteri; order Salmoniformes; family Salmonidae; genus Oncorhynchus; species Oncorhynchus nerka. Next base: position 103,166,166 of record NC_088405.1, read on the forward strand.
ACGCACAACGGAGGTGAGAAAGGCAGACGTCCAGACCGAACTGCGTTGTTCAGCGCGTCTACTAAGCACAAGCGACAGCAGCAAGAGGGTGAGCGACGTTACATTTTTGTCTCTTCTGTTCTGCATGGAGCTGTGTTGAAACGGTCTGTTCTGGTATATGGAAGCAGCTGTGTTGAAACGGTCTGTTCTGGTATATGGAAGCAGCTGTGTTGAAACGGCCTGGTCTGGTATATGGAAGCAGCTGTGTTGAAACGGTCTGGTCTGGTATATGGAAGCAGCTGTGTTGAAACGGTATGGTCTGGTATATGGAAGCAGCTGTGTTGAAACGGCCTGGTCTGGTATATGGAAGCAGCTGTGTTGGAAACTGTTCTGGTATATGGAAGCAGCTGTGTTGAAACGGCCTGGTCTGGTATATGGAAGCAGCTGTGTTGAAACTGGTCTGGTATATGGAAGCAGCTGTGTTGAAGCAGCAGCTGTGTTGAAACGGCCTGGTCTGGTATATGGAAGCAGCTGTGTTGATGGTCTGGTATATGGAAGCAGCTGTGTTGAAACGGTCTGGTCTGGTATATGGAAGCAGCTGGGTTGAAACGGTCTGGTCTGGTATATGGAAGCAGCTGTGTTGAATCGGTCTGGTATATGGAAGCAGCTGTGTTGAATCGGTCTGGTATATGGAATCAGCTGTGTTGAAACGGTATGGTCTGGTGTATGGAATCAGCATGGTCTGGTATATGGAATCCGCTGGGTTGAAACGGTATGTGACTGTTAGTCTTAGTTGACTAGCTAGCAAGGGTTAGTAACAAGGGTTAGCTCTTATCCAGAGCGACTTACAAATTGGTGCATAACCTAACCGATAGAACTAACAACCAGTCTGCTTCTCTAAACCTAACCGATAGAACTAACAACCAGGTTTAGTGGAAGGATGAATTAGTATGAATTTACTTATGTAAATCTGTATGAAAACATGTAACTTCTAAATGTGTGCTTGTTTTATTTGGCAAAAATGGCATAAGCAGGATAAACGCCTCTGCCGAATGAACTCTGAGTACCAAGTCATTCATTATTGACCAGGTAATGTAAAGGGCATCAGCGTTTATCCCTTCCATGTACAGAGCCTTCAGAACGTTTTCATACCTCTTGACCTATACCACGTTACAGCCTGAATTCAAAGTGGGTTAAATACTTTTTTTTCATCCATCTACACATAATACCCCACAATGACAACAAGTTTCATAGAAAATTAAATACAGAAATATCACATTTACGTAACACTCCAAAATGAGCTCGGTGCATCCAATTGATTTGAATCATTCTTGAGGTGTCACTACAACTTGGAGTCCACCTGTGGCCAATTAAATTGATTGGACATGATTTGGAAAGAAACACCTGTGTATATAGAACTCCCACAGTTGACAGTGCATGTCAGAGCAGAAACTATTATGACGCCCAAGGAACTGTGTAGCTCTTTGAGAGAATTGTGATGAGGCATATGTAAGGGTATAAAGCAATTAATAGAGTTTAAAGTTTGAGAGCACAGTGGTCTCCATCGGGAAATTGATAAAATATGTAACTACCCAGACTCTGCCTACAGCTGGCCGTTCGACCAAACTGGGCTAGAAGGACCTTGGTCAGGGAGGTGACCAATGACCGCTCTGGCAGAACTACAGAGTTCTTGTCTGAGATGGGAGAACCTGCCAGAAGGACAACAGTCTCTACAGCACTTCACCAATCTGGGCTTTATGGGGGAGTAACCAGACGGAAGCCACTCCTGAGAAAAATGCACATGACGGTACACCTGGTTTTTGCAAAAAGGCACGTGGAAGACTGAGCATAAGACAAGATTCTGTAGTCTGACACAAATATAGCGCTTTGCATCCAAAGAGTTACGTCTGGAGAAAACCAGGCACAAAATCCTCAACCATCGAACACCATCCCTACCGTGAAGCATTGTGGTGGAATAATTTGCAACACTCACTACAGAGATCCAAACTGCCTCTGAAAGCAATGTCAGCACAATGACTATTCTTCAGAAGCTTCATGAAATGGGTTTTCATGGCCGAGCAGCCGCACACAAGCCTAAGATCACCATGCGCAATGCCAAGCATCAGCTGGAGTGGTGTGAACACTCGCCGCCATTGGACTCTGGAGCAGTGGAAACGTGTTCTCTGGAGTGATGAATCACGCTGCACCATCTGGCAGCCCGACGATGCCAGGAGAACGCTACCTGCCCCAATGCATAGTGCCTACTGTACATTTTGTTGGAGGAGGAATAATGGTCTGGGGCTGTTTTTCATGGTTCAGGCCCCTTAGTTCCAGGGAAGGGAAATCCTAACGTTACAGCAGATGAGTCTGTGCTTCCAGCTGGAAACAGTTTGAGGAAGGCCCTTTCCTATTTCAGTATGACAATGCCCTCGTGCACAAAGCGAAGTCCGTACAAAAATGGTACGACCATCTATTCTATGTTCAACAACGTGTTATTGATTGCCTAATTGCTCAAGTGATAATGTTTTGTTTGTCAATTCGTTTTGGATCGTTTGTTCTGTGCAAACATTTGCAAATGCATCAGAGCAACAAAGTGATCATCTCTCCAACTCAATCAAATGTATTTATAAAGCCCTTCCTACATCAGTTGATGTCATAAAGTGGTGTACAGAAACCCAGCCTAAAACCCCAAACAGCAAGCAATGCAGGTGTAGAAGCACGGTGGCTTGGAAAAACTCCCTGGAAAGGCCAAAACCTAGAGAGGAACCAGGCTATGTGCTGGGGGGAGAGGAACCAGGCTCTGGGTGACCAGTCCTCTTCTGGCTGTGCTGGGGGGAGAGGAACCAGGCTCTGGGTGACCAGTCCTCTTCTGGCTGTGCTGGGGGGAGAGGAACCAGGCTGAGGGGTGGCCAGTCCTCTTCTGGCTGTGCTGGGGGGAGAGGAACCAGGCTCTGAGGGGTGGCCAGTCCTCTTCTGGCTGTGCTGGGGGGAGAGGAACCAGGCTCTGCAGGGTGACCAGTCCTCTTCTGGCTGTGCTGGGGGGAGAGGAACCAGGCTCTGGGGGGTGGCCAGTCCTCTTCTGGCTGTGCTGGTGGGAGAGGAACCAGGCTCTGTGGGGTGACCAGTCCTCTTCTGGCTGTACTGGGAGAAGATAAGAGTGCATGGCCATTTTTGTTAAAGCCAGAACGTTCAAGATGTTCAAACGTAAATAGACTCTCAGCAGGGTCAGATCTCATATGATCTCATTCTAAAATCTGACCTCACCACTGGGGGGAAAAAACTGATGCAAAACAAATCTATTGTTGTGACTTCCTGGACATACCATTTGGTATTGAAACCAAACCATATGATTTTAATGAAAGATATTAATGAACATGTGAGTGTAAGAAGCACACATTTCAAATAGTCTACATATCATATTAAACAGCATATAGACACACTAAATAGGTTGGAAGCCAGACAGGAAGCCTAAGAAGGAACTAAAATGTTTTAATTCAGTTTCAAGGCTATAACCCACAAAGAAATACTTTGAAGCATTAGTGATGGTGACACAGTAGCCTGTTAAGGACAAAGCGCTCAGTATTTAAACATTTTGTTGTGTTGTCATTATAGTCTATACATTTCACATCTAGACTGTGACTTAGAAATAAACACCATTTTAAACCAAAAATGACTTTGGCATTTGCATTAATTTGGCCAGTTTGTACCTTCAGGCTCATGTGATAGTGCCTGGAGAGCTGGCCAGCAGTGGAGAATACCCCTCTCCCCACTTGGAGAATACCCCTCTCCCCACTTGGAGAATACCCCTCTCCCCACTTGGAGAATACCCCTCTCCCCACTTGGAGAATACCCCTCTCCCCACTTGGAGAATACCCCTCTCCCCACCTGGAGAATACCCCTCTCCCCACCTGGAGAATACCCCTCTCCCCACCTGGAGAATACCCCTCTCTCCACCTGTAGAGGCACTGGGGAATAACAACACCCTTTTGGCCACTATCCAGGCTGGGCAGAGTTGTTTTAAACATTTTCTATAGGTAGGCCTGAAGGTTTAGACAAAATAAACCAATCAAAACTAAGCTTCTTGAATGTGGGAATAGGCCAGGCCTATGAAGTCATCTGAGCGCGACGTCTGTTTCTTGTTGACCGCTGAACGAGAGACCGTGGTTTATTGTTTTGTAAAGCTGACAGTGTTTTTATATACTTTTGTTGGATCCTGCGTCTCTGTTGGGCTTAGTTGCTGTGAGCGCTGCTGTCTGTCCCAGGATCCTGCCAAATTCTGCATATGGAAGCCCAGCTAGCCTATTTGGCTCGGCGGTCTCAAATGCAGGTTGCTGTTGAACGTTTCCAGCACTGCAGGAGCTGTTTGCTTTGTTCCAGGACAATGTGGACCGCACTGACTTTCAATGTAGCAACTGCTTGCTTGTGGAGGACGACAGGATGGCTAAGTGGCTACTCTTAGCAAGCATGTAGCAAACCTACACTAGCTACGGGGGAGTCCACGCCCGCCTACTTTTTCTTCCACCCCAGTAGCCGGATTCCACTCTGGTCTGGAAGTGTCGCCAGCGTGTCGGCTCGCCACAGCTGACTGGCCGGTGCTGAGCAGGATTCCATCCCCGACGGGTTCTTCTCTTTCTTTGGAGGACGGCGCTGTCCTCTGCCCAACCAACCAGCCATGGAGATGCGTCACTCGCAGTGGAAGTCGAAGAAAGTGTCCTCTGGCAACAGGGGTGTCCTTGGAGATGTTGAGCCCGGACCTGACACAGACCAGAAATGGCTTTGCCGCCCTGGATCCAGAGGCTCCGGCGCCTTCTTCCTTGGGGGCTTCCCATTCAAGATCGAATCAGAAGGCCGACGGTACCTATGTCTTCGTCCTCTTCTGTTTCCCTCTCCGGTGGCTTCTACCTCTGGTTCAGATTCTCGGAGCTCCCACCCTCATCAGACCAGCTGTCATCATAGGCAGCTCCATGGTGAGAAACAGCTTGGTCCCAAGGCAAAAACCCTGTGCTACCCAGGAACACGAGTACAGGACATAAGGCTGCTTCAGACTGTTCTACCACAGGAGCACGAGTACAGGACAAAACAAGGCTGCTTCCTACTGTTCTTCCACAGATGCCGGGAGCTGACACTGTCGTAGTCCATGTGGGGTCAAACGACATCAGGAGGGCTAGCTCGGAACATCTGGAAAATGGATTTTAACCTCTAGCGACGAGCAATCCTGTAGCCGCGCCCTCAGAGCATGCGCAGACCAGCTGGCCGGTGTGTTTACGGACATATTCAATCAATCCCTATACCAGTCTGCTGTTCCCACATGCTTCAAGAGGGCCACCATTGTTCCTGTTCCCAAGAAAGCTAAGGTAACTGAGCTAAACGACTACCGCCCCGTAGCACTCACTTCCGTCATCATGAAGTGCTTTGAGAGACTAGTCAAGGACCATATCACCTCCACCCTACCTGACACCCTAGACCCACTCCAATTTGCTTACCGCCCAAATAGGTCCACAGACGATGCAATCTCAACCACACTGCACACTGCCCTAACCCATCTGGACAAGAGGAATACCTATGTGAGAATGCTGTTCATCGACTACAGCTCGGCATTCAACACCATAGTACCCTCCAAGCTCGTCATCAAGCTCGAGACCCTGGGTCTCGACCCCGCCCTGTGCAACTGGGTACTGGACTTCCTGACGGGCCGCCCCAGGTGGTGAGGGTAGGCAACAACATCTCCTCCCCGCTGATCCTCAACACGGGGGCCCCACAAGGGTGTGTTCTGAGCCCTCTCCTGTACTCCCTGTTCACCCACGACTGCGTGGCCACGCACGCCTCCAACTCAATCATCAAGTTTGCGGACGACACAACAGTGGTAGGCTTGATTACCAACAACGACGAGACTGCCTACAGGGAGGAGGTGAGGGCCCTCGGAGTGTGGTGTCAGGAAAATAACCTCACACTCAACGTCAACAAAACTAAGGAGATGATTGTGGACTTCAGGAAACAGCAGAGGGAACATCCCCCCCCCCCTATCCACATCTCGATGGAACAGTAGTGGAGAGGGTAGCAAGTTTTAAGTTCCTCGGCATACACATCACAGACAAACTGAATTGGTCCACTCACACAGACAGCGTCGTGAAGAAGGCGCAGCAGCGCCTCTTCAACCTCAGGAGGCTGAAGAAATTCGGCTTGTCACCAAAAGCACTCACAAACTTCTACAGATGCACAATCGAGAGCATCCTGGCGGGCTGTATCACCGCCTGGTACGGCAACTGCTCCGCCCTCAACCGTAAGGCTCTCCAGAGGGTAGTGAGGTCTGCACAACGCATCACCGGGGGCAAACTACCTGCCCTCCAGGACACCTACACCACCCAATGTTACAGGAAGGCCATAAAGATCATCAAGGACATCAACCACCCGAACCACTGCCTGTTCACCCTGCTATCATCCAGAAGGCGAGGTCAGTACAGGTGCATCAAAGCTGGGACCGAGAGACTGAAAAACAGCTTCTATCTCAAGGCCATCAGACTGTTAAACAGCCACCACTAACATTGAGTGGCTGCTGCCAACACACTGTCATTGACACTGACCCAACTCCAGCCACTTTAATAATGGGAATTGATGGGAAATGATGTAAATATATCACTAGCCACTTTAAACAATGCTACCTTATATAATGTTACTTACCCTACATTATTCATCTCATATGCATACGTATATACTGTACTCTATATCATCGACTGCATCCTTATGTAATACATGTATCACTAGCCACTAACTATGCCACTTTGTTTACTTTGTTTACATACTCATCTCATATGTATATACTGTACTCGATACCATCTACTGTATGCTGCCCTGTACCATCACTCATTCATATATCCTTATGTACATATTCTTTATCCCCTTACACTGTGTATAAGACAGTAGTTTTGGAATTGTTAGTTAGATTACTTGTTGGTTATTACTGCATTGTCGGAACTAGAAGCACAAGCATTTCGCTACACTCTCATTAACATCTGCTAACCATGTGTATGTGACAAATAAAATTTGATTTGATCCGGGAGCGTAATCATAGCCTCAAGTGCATTACCATAACGCAACGTTTCCTATTCATGAAAATCGCAAATGAAATAAATATATTCAAACACAAGCTTAGCCTTTTGTTAACAACACTGTCATCTCAGATTTTCAAAATATGCATTACAGCCAACGCTAGACAAGCATTTGTGTAAGTTTAGCATGGCATAATGCTATGCTAGGCTGTGCTGGCAGCAGGCAACATTTTCACAAAAATAAGAAAAGCAACCAAATTACATTGACTTTTGATGAACTTCAGATGCTTTCACTCAGGAGACTCTCAGTTAGATAGTAAATGTTCCTTTTTCCAAAAATAATATTTTTGTAGGCGAAAAACGTATTGTTTGTTCATCCTGCTTGGCTGAGAAATCGACTGAAAATACTTAAACTATAACGCCAAACTTTTTGCAAAATTTGCTCCATAATATCGACAGAAACACTGAAAACGTTGTTTAGGATCCATCCTCAAGGTGTTTTTAACATATGTATTCGATAATATATCCGTGGAGGCAGTTGGTTTCTCATAAGAAACGATTGGAAAGATGGCTACCTCAGTATTTTACGCAAGGTTTTCTCCGGGAGACACCATGCCTTCTCTCCCTATATGGTCTCTTACAGCCATTCTCCAATGGAAATGCCTAAAAAGATGTCACAATGCTGCAGACACGTAAACTGACTCCTAGCTCCTTCACAGCCATATAAGGAGTCATTAGCATGAGGTGGTTTAAAAAAATGCAGCACTTCCTGATTGGATTTTTATCTGGGTTTTGCCTGTAACATCAGTTCTGTGGCACTCGCAGACAATATCCTTGCAGTTTTGGAAACGTCAGAGTTTTGTTTCCAAAGCTGTCAATTATATGCATAGTCGAGCATCTTTTTGTGACAAAATATCTTGTTTAAAACGGGAACGTTTTTCATCCAAAAATTAAAATAGCACCCCTATATCCAAGAAGTTAAAGAACTGATTTTAGCATTAAGAGTCCCAAAAACAGGCAATTTCAGGTCCACTACCATCGTGGCGGCTGCGTAGCCTAGTGGTTAGAGCGTTGGACTTAGTAACCGGAAGGTTGCAAGTTCAAATCCCCGAGCTGACAAGGTACAAATCTGTCGTTCTGCCCCTGAACAGGCAGTTAACCCACTGTTCCTAGGCCGTCATTGAAAATAAGAATTTGTTCTTAACTGACTATAAGTTAAATAAAGGTAAAATAAACATCTTTGTGCCGCGGGTGTGAAAGATTCTGCAGGCTACTGGCATTACACTTCTGGCTAAAATATTACTTTAGGGAGTCACTTATAGATACTAAACTGCTTGGAGTAACCCTGGATTGTTAACTGTCATGGTCAAAACATATTGATACAACAGTAGCTAAGACAGGGAGAAGTCTGTCCATAATAAAGCGTTGCTCTACCTTCTTAACAGCACTATCAACAAGTCAGGTCCTACAAGGCCCTAGTTCTGTCACACTTGGACTACAGTTGAGTAGTGTGGTCAGGTGCCACAAAGAGGGACTTAGGAAAATTGCAGTTGGCTCAGAACACGGCAGCACGGCTGGTCCTTGGATGTACACCAAGCTAACATTAATGACATGCATGTCAATCTTTCATGGTTCAAAGTGGAAGAGATTGACTTCATTACTTGTTTTTGTAGGTGTTGACAAGCTGAATGCACCAAGCTGTCTGTCTAAACTACTGGCACACAGCTCAGACACCTATGCATACCCCACAAGACATGTCACCAAAGGTCTCTTCACAGTCCCCAAGTCCAGAACAGACTATGGGAGGCACACAGTACTAAACTCAGCAAAAAAAGAAACCACCTCTTACTGTCAACTGCATTTATTTTCAGCAAACTTAACATGTGTAAGTATTTGTATGAACATAAGATTTAACAACTGAGGCATAAACTGAACAAGTGAATAATGTGTCCCTGAACAAAGGGGGGTGTCAAAAGTAAAAGTCAGTATCTGGTGTGGCCACCAGCTGCATTAAGTACTGCAGTGCATCTCCTTCTCATGGACTGCACCAGATTTGCCAGTTCTTGCTGTGAGATGTTACCCCACTCTTCCACCAAGGCACCTGCAAGTTCCCAGACATTTCTGGGGGGGGAATGGCCCTAGCCCTCACCCTCTGCTCCAACAGGTCCCAGACGTGCTCAATGGGATTGAGATCCGGGCTTTTCTATGGCTGGCTATGGCAGAACACTGACATTCCTGTTTTGCAGGAAATCACACACAGAACGAGAAGTATGGCTGGTGGCATTGTCAAGCTGGAGGGTCATATCAGGATGCAGGAAGGGTACCACACGAGGGAGGAGGATGTCTTCCCTGTAATGCACAGGGTTGAGATTTCCTGCAATGCCAACAAGCTCAGTCCGATGATGCTGTGACACACCGCCCCAGACCATGACAGACCCTCCATCTCCAAATTGATACCGCTCAGAGTACAAGCCTCGGTGTAAAGCTCATTCCTTCGACGATAAATGCGAATCCGACCATCACCCCTGGTGAGACAACCGCGACTCGTCAGTGAAGACTTTTTGCCAGTCCTGTCTGGTCCAGCGACGGTGGTTTTGTGCTCATCGAAACAACATACTAGTACATAACCAAATGGTCCCCCTGTCTGGTGAGGACCAGCCTTACAACAGAGGCTGGACTGAAGGCTTTTAGGCCTATCAGCCTATTGCGGACAATCTGAGAAGTGATGGAGGGATTGTGCATTCCTGGTGTAACTCGGGCAGTTGTTGTTGCCATCCTGTACCTCTCCCGCAGGTGTGATGTTCGGATGTACCGATCCTGTGCAGGTGTTGTTACACGTGGTCTGCCACTGCGAGGACGATCAGCTGTCTGTCCTGTCTCCCTGTAGCGCTGTCTTAGGCGTCTCACAGTACGGACATTGCAATTTATTGCCCTGCCCACATCTGCAGTCCTCAATCCTCCTTGCAACATGCCTAAGGCACGTTCGCGCAGATGAGCAAGGGACCCTGGGCATCTTTCTTTTGGTGTTTTTCAGTGGCCGTAGAAAGGCCTCTTTAGTGTCATAAGTTTTCATAACTGTAACCTTTAATTGCCTAAGCTGTTAGTGTCTTAATGACCGTTCCACAGGTTCATGTTCATTCATTGTTTATGGTTCATTGAACAAGCATGGGAAACGCATGGGAAAAGACCTGAAGTTTTTGGGATTTTTACGTATTCTTTGAAAGACATTGTCCTGGAAAAGGTCCGTTCTTTTTTTGACGAGTTTATAAAGCGCCACATGGAACTCTGTTCCACATCAGGTAACTGATGCAGCAGTAGAATCAGATTTAAAAATACACCTTATGGAACAGCGGGGACTGTGAAGCAAGACAAACCGGCTCAGACACATGCATACACACACTGTGAAGAGACCGACACAAAGGTAGACCCATGCATACGCACACATTGATATTGTCGTATGGTGGTATTTAACATGCTGTGTTGTGGATATGTGGTGGTGTAGGGGTGTTATGTGATGTACAGTTTTATCTTAAGTTCATTCAGTACAAACAGTTCACTGTTTTATATGTAATGTGGACGCTTTGGTGTGTCTGGACCCCAGGAAGAGTAGCTGCTGCTTGGGCAGGAAGTAATGGAGATCCATTAAAAATAACAGGAAGAGTAGCTGCTGCCTTGACAGGAACTAATGGGGATCCATAATAAATACAATTGGCATAGCATCGTTCGGGTTAGGGAGGGATTGGCCGGTAGGGATATCCTTGTCTCATCGCGCACTAGCGACTCCTGTGGTGGGCCGGGCGCAGTGCACGCTAACCAAGGTTGCCAGTTGCACGGTGTTTCCTCCGACACATTGGTGCGGCTGGCTTCCGGGTTGGATGCGCGCTGTGTTAAGAAGCAGTGCGGCTTGGTTGGGTTGTGTATCGGAGGACGCATGACTTTCAACCTTTGTCTCTCCCGAGCCCGTACAGGAGTTGTAGCGATGAGACAAGATAGTAACTACTAACAATTGGATACCACGAAATTGGGAAGGAAAATGGGGGTAAAAATTTTAAAATGTGTGTAGTAGACCCACTGAAGGACCAACCCCACAGACAATCGGCAGAGGAAATTCAAATATAATTGTACTCCTTGCTGTCCCCAGTCCACCTGGCCATGCTGCTGCTCCAGTTTCAACTGTTCTGCCTTACTATTATTCAACCATGCTGGTCATTTATGAACATTTGAACATCTTGGCCATGTTCTGTTATAATCTCCACCTGGCACAGCCAGAAGAGGACTGGCCACCCCACATAGCCTGGTTCCTCTCTAGGTTTCTTCCTAGGTTTTGGCCTTTCTAGGGAGTTTTTCCTAGCCACCGTGCTTTTACACCTGCATTGCTTGCTGTTTGGGGTTTTAGGCTGGGTTTCTGTACAGCACTTTGAGATATCAGCTGATGTACGAAGGGCTATATAAATAAATTTGATTTGATATTCAATGTTCGTGACGGACAAGGGCCAGACTGGGCCCAGGTTCTGGTCAGAAGTAGGGCGCTAGTCGGCCAGACTGGGCCCAGGTTCTGGTCAGAAGTAGGGCGCTAGTCGGCCAGACTGGGCCCAGGTTCTGGTCAGAAGTAGTGCACTGTATATAATAAGGTTCCATTGGTAGGTAGACAGACGGTTGTCACAAAACCACCTCCGTTATTACACTATAATAGTGCAGGAGGTGTTCGCCAAGCTTCTCTGTATGTCTCTTACATACCTGTTCAACAGCAGACTCCTTTACCCTCTCTCCAGTCCCACTGCTTACGATACCATCACATCAGACTCCTCTACCCTCTCTCCAGTCCCCCTGCTTACGATACCATCACATCAGACTCCTCTACCCTCTACCCTCTCTCCAGTCCCACTGCTTACGATACCATCACATCAGACTCCTCTACCCTCTACCCTCTCTCCAGTCCCACTGCTTACGATACCATCACATCAGACTCCTTTACCCTCTACCCTCTCTCCAGTCCCCCTGCTTACAGTCCCCCCTCTCTCCAGTCCCCCTGCTTACGATACCATCACAGCAGACTCCTCTACCCTCTACCCTCTCTCCAGTCCCACTGCTTACGATACCATCACAGCAGACTCCTCTACCCTCTCTCCAGTCCCACTGCTTACGATACCATCATAGCAGACTCCTCTACCCTCTACCAGTCCCCTCTCTCCAGTCCCCTGCTTACGATACCATCATAGCAGACTCCTCTACCCTCCTCCAGTCCCCTGCTTACGATACCATCACAGCAGACTCCTCTACCCTCTACCCTCTCTCCAGTCCCACTGCTTACGATACCATCACATCAGACTCCTCTACCCTCTCTCTCTCCAGTCCCACTGCTTACGATACCATCATAGCAGACTCCTTTACCCCCTCTCTCCAGTCCCCCTGCTTACGATACCATCATAGCAGACTCCTCTCTACCCTCTCTCCAGTCCCACTGCTGCTACGCAGACTACCATCATAGCAGACTCCATCATACCTCTCTCTCAGTCCCCCTGCTTACGATACCATCATAGCAGACTCCCTCTCTCCAGTCCCTCTACCCATCTCAGACTCCAGTCCCCCTGCTTACGATACCATCAGACTCCTCTATCAGACTCCATCTCAGACCCTCTCTCCAGTCCCCCTGCTTACGATACCATCATAGCAGACTCCTCTACCCTCTCTCCAGTCCCACTGCTTACGATACCATCACATCAGACTCCTTTACCCTCTACCCTCTCTCCAGTCCCCCTGCTTACGATACCATCATAGCAGACTCCTTTACCCTCTCTCCAGTCCCACTGCTTACGATACCATCATAGCAGACTCCTCTACCCTCTCTCCAGTCCCCCTGCTTACGATACCATCATAGCAGACTCCTCTACCCTCTACCCTCTCTCCAGTCCCCCTGCTTACGATACCATCACATCAGACTCCTCTACCCTCTCTCCAGTCCCCCTGCTTACGATACCATCATAGCAGACTCCTCTACCCTCTCTCCAGTCCCACTGCTTACGATACCATCACATCAGACTCCTTTACCCTCTACCCTCTCTCCAGTCCCACTGCTTACGATACCATCACATCAGACTCCTCTACCCTCTACCCTCTCTCCAGTCCCACTGCTTACGATACCATCACATCAGACTCCTCTACCCTCTACCCTCTCTCCAGTCCCACTGCTTACGATACCATCACATCAGACTCCTCTACCCTCTACCCTCTCTCCAGTCCCACTGCTTACGATACCATCACATCAGACTCCTTTACCCTCTACCCTCTCTCCAGTCCCACTGCTTAAATCTGCAATATTTTAGTTTTTGTGTGACCTGACAATTCAAAATTTTAGGAACCAGGAAATGGCGACGCGATTTCTCCGTAGTGTATCTTTTAACTAACCTTCTTCTCCCTCCCCCTCTAGTCACCATGACCGACAGGAAGGCTGTCATAAAGAATGCCGACATGTCAGAGGACATGCAGCAGGATGCTGTGGACTGTGCCACTCAGGCCATGGAGAAATACAACATTGAGAAGGACATCGCTGCTTACATCAAGAAGGTAGCTAACCAGACAGACATCCTTACCGTGTGTGTTTTCTAAATGTTCCCTGTTTTGTTCCAGGAGTTTGACAAGAAGTACAACCCCACGTGGCATTGCATTGTGGGTAGAAACTTTGGCAGCTACGTGACACATGAAACCAAACACTTCATCTACTTCTACCTGGGCCAGGTGGCCATCCTGCTCTTCAAGTCTGGTTGAACCCCTACACCTTAACCACCTGACGTCTACCTGGGTCATCCTCCAGCTCTCTCTCCTCCCGTCTCCACTGACCGAGGCAGGCCGCTACTCCTCCCCTGGATTGTGATGCATTGATGGTTGTGGCCACACACACATTGAAGAGTTCTAGATGATTCTCCATTGTGTCTGTGGGGTGCTGCATGGGCCATGTACATGGTGTGTATCTGTTGCAGTATAATTAACATGATGGGATACACCCTGTCCCTATACACTATTCCTTATGTAGTGCACTACTTTTGACCAGGGCCTATGGGGGGCATTTGGGACACAACTAATGACTACATGTGTATATTTTGCAGTATGAGAAAATTGCTACACAGTTGCTGAAGGCAACTAGAGATTATTATGTTAAAATGCGTTTGTTTTGCTTTGCACTGCTGTATAAAATGCTTTGACTGTTGGTTCATAAAGATTTGTTCAACACTATTTAAAAGGAACATGGACTAGTGATTTACTGGGGGTGTGTCATCTCTCATCATTCATGGCAAAGATACAGAACACCTTCTATTGCCTGTGGAGAGATTCAGGTCATCTCTTTCTCCAAGCTTGTGCCTGGGCGTCATGGATAAGAGCCAGGCAACTCATGATCCATCCTATGGATACACCAAAAGCCTGTATCAAGAATTACCAACCATCTGTGGAGTCTTGATACGACCATGGGATATTACATCCACCTAGTGCCAGGGTCCACATCACAGGAGTGCTCAGGATCTCATAACTGAACTATCAATGGGTAGCTAGGGCCTGCCTCCTATTTGCTTGATGTTTCTCCCTGTCTGTCTCATGTTTCTTAAGCTACTGCTGCTGACTGCCTTTCTGAGCTGCTTCAAGACACCTGAAGCAGTGGAATCAACCAGGAACTGACACATTCTACATTTTCAAAGTGACCGATTCTTGTTTATAATAAAGTAATATTTCAAATGTTATATTAGATACAAATAGTAACCTGTTCACTGGATATACATTTGTGAAAACGGTTCAAGATTAGATATGGTGGACTTAATAGCCTATATAAAACACCTCTGGGTTTATTTTCTATTAGAAGCTGCACAGAACAGGAAACCACCACTCTTATGTCACTTTCTTAGAGGAATAGGTAGGACTAATGAAGAGAATTTAATGTAGACCGTGACTGGCCGCATACTCTATAACAGTAGGTCTCGGTGTATGCACCTTATAAATTGGATGCGATCCGCCAATCCGAAGAAGAAGAAAAGGGAAACTACGTTTTGACCTCCAGCTAACCCCGGATGTACCATTGCCGCAGAGTTTTTCCTGAAAGATGGCTGCCAGAGCAACGTTGTCACCAGGCTCTAGTCTTCCAATGTCTTCCAGCCTAGCCGGTATTAACGACGGTGTGTCAGTAACGCTATCACCAGATGCGGTCCCGTTCAGCCCGCTGGCTCCGGGGGACCGGGAGGAGATGGGTTCCGTGGCGGGGCAGTTCTCCCACTACGCATCCAAGCTCCGCTCACTGCGAGCCGGAGATCCAGCCAGCCTGAAAACACAACTCAACCTGCTGTTCGACCAACTGATATCTGAAAACTACAGCCCGAACCACAACATACGACCTGAGGTACAGTAGCTATGATGAAGCTATGGACATTTGAACTTTAAACTTAGCTAAATAGTGAGCTTGCTAGTTACTGGGATTTTGATTGTCAATATTGCTTGAAATTAACAATTTACTTATGTAGCTTGCATTTGACATTTGAGGTTTCAAAAGGTTTCAAAACAGCCTGTTTAACTGAAGCCCGTGGAAAGGTGTTTCTGTCCTTAAGGCTTTTAACATGAACAACTTTCAATACCTTTTCCTAACCTACGTGATTTCACCAAAGATGTTTGGCATCCATTACTCGTTGTTACAGCATAGGTACAGTTTGGTGTAGTGCAGAGAATTTTCAACCAGCCTTAGTATCACCATCTTCTGCATTGGCCAAACGTGTTATCTTTTTAAAATGTCCTGTTGCAGTGGCACCCATGGTGCTCAGGATGCATTACCCGCTAGGCTGTCCACCCCCCCCCCCCCCACAGGGCTCAGGATGCATTACCTGTTAGGCTGTCCACCCCCCCACGGTGCTCTGGATGCATTACCTGTTAGGCTGTCCACCCCCACACGGTGCTCAGGATGCATTACCCATTAGGCTGTCCACCCCCACGGTGCTCAGGATGCATTACCCGCTAGGCTGTCAACCCCCCACAGGGCTCAGGATGCATTACCCGCTAGGCTGTCCACCCCCCCACGGTGCTCAGGATGCATTACCCGCTAGGCTGTCCACCCCCCCACGGTGCTCAGGATGAATCGACTAGGATTGTACCTTTTGGCTTTTGGACAACGAAAAAAGTTATGAAAACCAATAGGGCTGTAGGGAAATGACAGTGGTGGGTCCAATAGAACAGGAGAGAGATGACATAGTGGTGGGTCCAATAGAACAGGAGAGAGATGACATAGTGGTGGGTCCAATAGAACAGGAGAGAGATGACATAGTGGTGGGTCTAATAGAACAGGAGAGAGATGACATAGTGGTGGGTCGAATAGAACAGGAGAGAGATGACATAGTGGTGGGTCTAATAGAACAGGAGAGCGATGACATAGTGGTGGGTCTAATAGAACAGGAGAGAGATGACATAGTGGTGGGTCCAATAGAACAGGAGAGAGATGACATAGTGATGGGTCCAGTCAAAAGTTTGGACACATCTGCTCATTCAAGGGTTTTCTTTTCTTTTTACATAAAAAAATAAGAAGTAACACATATGGATCCATGTAGTAACCAAAAAAGTGTTAAACAAATATTTATTTTATTTTATATTTGACATTCTTCAAAGATCCGCCCTTTTCCTTGACAACTTTGCACACTCTTGGCATTCTCTCAACCAGCTTCACCTGGAAGGCTTTTCCAACAGTCTTGAAGGAGTTACCACACATGCTGAGCACTTGTTGGCTGCTTTTCCTTCACTCTGCGGTCCAATTCATCTCAAACCATCTCAATTGGGTTGAGGTCGGGCGATTGTGGAAGCGAGGTCATCTGATGCAGCACTCCATCATTCTCCTTGGTCAAATAGCCCTGACACAGCCTGGAGGTGTGTTTGGTCATTGTCCTGTTGAAAAACAAATGATAGTCCCACTAAGCACAAAGCAGATGGGATGGCGTATTGCTGCAGAATGCTGTGGTAGCCATGCTGCTTAAGTGTGCCTTGAATTCTAAATGAATCACAGACAGTGTCACCAGCAAAGCACCCCCACACCTCCTCCTCCATGCTTCACGGTGGGAACCCCACACCATAACACCTCCTCCTCCATGCTTCACGGTGGGAACCCCACACCATAACACCTCCTCCTCCATGCTTCACGGTGGGAACCACACACGGGGAGATCATCCGTTCAACTACTCTGCGTCTCACAAAGACACAGCGGTTTGAACCAAAAATCTCAAATTTGGAGGCATCAGAACAAAGGACATATTTGGCTACCAAGTGGCGCAGCTGTCTAAAGCACTGCATCTCAGTGCAAGAGGTGTCACTACAGACCCTGGTTTGATTCCAGGCTCTATCATAAGCGGCCGTGATTGGGAGTCCCATAGGGCAGCGCACAATTGGCCCAGCGTCGTTAGGGTTTGGCCGGGGTAGGCTGTCATTGTAAATAAGAATTTGTTCTTAACTGACTTGCCTAGTTAAAGGTTAAATTTTAAAAATCCATCCATCTAATGTCCATTTCTCGTGTTTCTTGGCCTGATTCACACCGTCTCCTCTGAACAGTTGATGTTGAGATGTGTCTGTTACTTGAACTCTGGGACGCATTTATTTGGGCTGAAATTTGGCTGGTAACTCTAATGAACTTATCCTCGGCAGCAGAGGTAACTCTGGGTCTTCCTTTCCTGTGGCGGTCCTCATCAGAGCCAGTTGTCATAGCGCTTGAAGGTTTTTGCGACTGCACTTGAAGAAACTTTCGAAGTTCGTGAAATGTTCGTTATTGACTGAACATGTCTTCAAGTAATGATGGATTGTCATTTCTCTTTGCTTATTTAAGCTGTTCTTGCCATAATATGGACTTGGTCTTTTTTATCTTCTGTATACCACCCTTACCTTGTCACAACACAACTGATTGGCTCAAACGCATTTTTTTAAATTATTATTAATCCGTTATTTTACCAGGTAAATTGACTGAGAACACGTTCTCATTTGCAGCAACGACCTGGGGAATAGTTACAGGGGAGAGGAGGAGGATGAATGAGCCAATTGTAAACTGGGGATTATTAGGTGACCGTGATGGTTTGAGGGCCAGATTGGGAATTTAGCCAGGACACTGGGGTTAACACCCCTACTCTTACGATAAGTGCCATGGGAGCTTTAATGACCGCAGAGAGTCACGACACCCGTTTAATGTCCAATCCGAAAGACGGCACCCTACACAGGGCAGTGTCCCCAATCACTGCCCTGGGGCATTGGGATATTTTTTTTAAGAAGGAAAGTTCCACAAATGTACTTTTTGCAAGGCACACCTGTTAATTGAAATGCATTCCAGGTGACTACCTCATGAAGCTGGTTGAGAGTGCCAAGAGTGTGCAAAGCTGTCATCAAGGCAAAGGGTGGCTACTTTTAAGAATCTAAAATATATTTTATATTAAACAACTTAATAATGCCGATGCATGCATAACTAACAGGTGTTTACATGGTTTTGAGCCAGGTAATAGGAATTTCAACTTTAGTACCGGTGTTTGAGTAGGGTAAACACTATTTTTCTTTGGATATTTTGTCTCAAATTTTGAGCAGCTGAAGGCATAGATAACAGGTGGAATAAGTTTAAATGTAAAATAAGTAAACATTCTGGCTTGTAAGGCACATGTCCAGGATTCTGCAGTGCTTTGTTTGACTGTATGCCAAGAAATGTTCAGTCTGATTTATTAGACGAGTAGCAAAGCTCATGTTGGCTGTAATGGTGATCGTTTCTGGTCTCCCCCAAAAGTGCGCTTGTTCACCTCCTCTTATCTAATTTGAAAGGAAATGACTGGTATAAGATATTTTATTATGACATGCCTCCACCAATCCCATGCTTTTAGATTTGAAGGAAGTAGGAAACAAGTGTACACTTAAGGAGATGTTAGGAGATGCCTTCTGCTTACTGGTTGTCTGTGGTCGTCTGTTGACAGGAAGTATGCGCACTGCTCATCCACGTGACCCGCCTGGTTCCGCTCAGCCAGGAGCACTTGGTCGTCAAGCTATGTCAGCTTACACACCACCTCCTCAACCAGCTACAGGTATCCCCCCCACACCACCTCCTCAACCAGCTACAGGTATTCCCCCCACACACCACCTCCTCAACCAGCTACAGGTATCCCCCCCACACACCACCTCCTCAACCAGCTACAGGTATCCCCCCACACACCACCACCTCAACCAACTACAGGTACCACCCCCACACACCACCTCCTCAACCAGCTACAGGTACCACCCCACACACCACCTCCTCAACCAGCTACAGGTATCCCCCCACACACCACCACCTCAACCAGCTACAGGTATTCCCCCACACACCACCTCCTCAACCAGCTACAGGTATCCACCCCCACACACCACCTCCTCAACCAGCTACAGGTACCACCCCACACACCACCTCCTCAACCAGCTACAGGTATCCCCCCACACACACCACCACTCAACCAGCTACAGGTATCCCCCCACACACCACCACCTCAACCAACTACAGGTACCACCCCCACACACCACCTCCTCAACCAGCTACAGGTACCACCCCACACCACCTCCTCAACCAGCTACAGGTATCCCCCCACACACCACCTCCTCAACCAGCTACAGGTACCACCCCCCACACACCACCTCCTCAACCAGCTACAGGTATCCCCCACACACCACCTCCTCAACCAGCTACAGGTACCACCCCCCACACCACCTCCTCAACCAGCTACAGGTATCCCCCCACACACCACCTCCTCAACCAGCTACAGGTATCCCCCCCACACACCACCTCCTCAACCAGCTACAGGTATCCCCCACACACCACCACCTCAACCAACTACAGGTACCACCCCCCACACACCACCTCCTCAACCAACTACAGGTACCCCCACACACCACCTCCTCAACCAGCTACAGGTACCACCCCCACACACCACCTCCTCAACCAGCTACTGGTATCCCCCACACACCACCTCCTCAACCAGCTACAGATACCACCCCCACACACCACCTCCTCAACCAGCTACAGGTACCACCCCCCACACACCACCTCCTCAACCAGCTACAGGTATCCCCCCACACACCACCTCCTCAACCAGCTACAGGTACCACCCCCACACACCACCTACTCAACCAGCTACAGGTATCCCCCCACACACCACCTCCTCAACCAGCTACAGGTACCACCCCCCACACACCACCTACTCAACCATCTACAGGTATCCCCCACACACACCACCTACTCAACCAGCTACAGGTATCCCCCACACACCACCTCCTCAACCAGATACAGGTATCCCCCACACACCACCTACTCAACCAGCTACAGGTACCCCCACACACCACCTCCTCAAACAGCTACAGGTACCCCCCACACACCACCTCCTCAAACAGCTACAGGTACCCCCCACACACCACCTCCTCAAACAGCTACAGGTATCCCCCACACACCACCTCCTCAACCAGCTACAGGTATCCCCACACACACCACCTCCTCAACCAACTACAGGTACCCCCCACACACCACCTCCTCAACCAGCTACAGGTATCCCCCACACACCACCTCCTCAACCAGCTACAGGTACCACCCCCACACACCACCTCCTCAACCAGCTACTGGTATCCCCCCACACCACCTCCTCAACCAGCTACAGGTATCCCCCACACACCACCTCCTCAACCAGCTACAGGTATCCCCCCACACACCACCTCCTCAACCAACTACAGGTACCCCCCACACACCACCTCCTCAACCAGCTACTGGTATCCCCCACACACCACCTCCTCAACCAGCTACTGGTATCCCCCACACACCACCTCCTCAACCAACTACAGGTACCCCCCACACCACCTCCTCAACCAGCTACTGGTATCCCCCCACACACCACCTCCTCAACCAGCTACTGGTATCCCCCACACACCACCTCCTCAACCAGCTACAGGTATCCCCCACACACCACCTCCTCAACCAGCTACTGGTATCCCCCACACACCACCTCCTCAACCAGATACAGGTATCCCCCACACACCACCTCCTCAACCAGCTACAGGTACCATCCCCCCACACACACCACCTCCTCAACCAGCTACAGGTACCACCCCCCACACACCACCTCCTCAACCAGCTACAGGTATCCCCCCACACACCACCTCCTCAACCAGATACAGGTATCCCCCACACACCACCTCCTCAACCAGCTACAGGTATCCCCCACACACCTACTCAACCAGCTACAGGTATCCCCCCCACACACCACCTACTCAACCAGCTACAGGTATCCCCCACACACCACCTACTCAACCAGCTACTGGTATCCCCCACACACCACCACCTCAACCAGCTACAGATACCACCCCCCACACACCACCACCTCAACCAGCTACAGATACCCCCACACACCACCTCCTCAACCAGCTACAGGTACCCCCCACACCACCTCCTCAACCAACTACAGGTACCTCCCCCACACACCACCTCCTCAACCAACTACAGGTACCTCCCCCACACACCACCTCCTCAACCAGCTACAGGTACCACCCCCACACACCACCTCCTCAACCAGCTACAGGTACCACCCCCACACACCACCTCCTCAACCAGCTACAGGTATCCACCCCCCACACCACCTCCTCAACCAGCTACAGGTATCCCCCACACACCACCTCCTCAACCAACTACAGGTACCTCCCCCACACACCACCTCCTCAACCAACTACAGGTACCCCCCACACACCACCTCCTCAACCAGCTACAGGTATCCCCCACACACCACCTCCTCAACCAGCTACAGGTACCACCCCCACACACCACCTCCTCAACCAGCTACAGGTACCACCCCCCCCACACACCACCTCCTCAACCAGCTACTGGTATCCCCCACACACCACCTCCTCAACCAGCTACAGGTATCCCCCACACACCACCTCTCAACCAGCTACAGGTATCCCCCCACACACCTCCTCAACCAACTACAGGTACCCCCACACACCACCTCCTCAACCAGCTACTGGTATCCCCCCACACACCACCTCCTCAACCAGCTACTGGTATCCCCCCACACACCACCTCCTCAACCAACTACAGGTACCCCCCACACCACCCTCCTCAACCAGCTACTGTATCCCCCACACACCACCTCCTCAACCAGCTACTGGTATCCCCCACACCACCTCCTCAACCAGCTACAGGTATCCCCCACACACCACCTCCTCAACCAGCTACTGGTATCCCCCACACACCACCTCCTCAACCAGATACAGGTATCCCCCACACACCACCTCCTCAACCAGCTACAGGTACCATCCCCCACACACACCACCTCCTCAACCAGCTACAGGTACCACCCCCCCCACACACCACCTCCTCAACCAGCTACAGGTATCCCCCACACACCACCTCCTCAACCAGATACAGGTATCCCCCACACACCACCTCCTCAACCAGCTACAGGTATCCCCCCCACACACCTACTCAACCAGCTACAGGTATCCCCCCCCACACACACCACCTACTCAACCAGCTACAGGTATCCCCCCCACACACCACCTACTCAACCAGCTACTGGTATCCCCCACACACCACCACCTCAACCAGCTACAGATACCACCCCCCACACACCACCACCTCAACCAGCTACAGATACCCCCCCACACACCACCTCCTCAACCAGCTACAGGTACCCCCCCACACACCACCTCCTCAACCAACTACAGGTACCTCCCCACACACCACCTCCTTAACCAACTACAGGTACCTCCCCCCACACACCACCTCCTCAACCAGCTACAGGTACCACCCCCCACACACCACCTCCTCAACCAGCTACAGGTACCACCCCCCACACACCACCTCCTCAACCAGCTACAGGTATCCACCCCCCACACACCACCTCCTCAACCAGCTACAGGTATCCCCCACACACCACCTCCTCAACCAACTACAGGTACCTCCCCCACACACCACCTCCTCAACCAACTACAGGTACCCCCACACACCACCTCCTCAACCAGCTACAGGTATCCCCCACACACCACCTCCTCAACCAGCTACAGGTATCCCCCCCCACACCACCTACTCAACCAGATACAGGTACCACCCCCCACACACCACCTACTCAACCAGATACAGGTACCCCCCCCCACACACACCACCTCCTCAACCAGCTACAGGTATCCCCCCCACCTCCTCAACCAGCTACAGGTATTCCCCCAAACACCACCACCTCAACCAGCTACAGGTATTCCCCCAACACCACCTCCTCAACCAGCTACAGGTATTCCCCCCACACCACCTCCTCAACCAGCTACAGGTATTCCCCCAAACACCACCACCTCAACCAGCTACAGGTATCCCCCCCACACCACCTCCTCAACCAGCTACAGGTACCCCCACACCACCTCCTCAACCAGCTACAGGTATCCCCCCACACCACCTCCTCAACCAGCTACAGGTACCCCCCACACACCACCTCCTCAACCAGCTACAGGTATCCCCCCACACACCACCTCCTCAACCAGCTACAGGTACCACCCCCCACACACCACCACCTCAACCAGCTACAGGTATTTCCCCCACACACCTCCTCAAACAGCTACAGGTATCCCCCCAAACACCACCTCAACCAGCTACAGGTATTCCCCCCCCACACACCACCTCAACCAGCTACAGGTATCCCCCCACACACCTCCTCAACCAGCTACAGGTATCCCCCACACACTCCTCAACCAGCTACAGGTATCCCCCCCACACACACACACCTCAACCAGCTACAGGTATTCCCCCCCACACACACCACCTCAACCAGCTACAGGTATTCCCCCACACACCTCCTCAACCAGCTACAGGTATCCCCCAAACACCACCTCAACCAGCTACAGGTATTCCCCCCCACACACCTCCTCAACCAGCTACAGGTTTCCCCCCTCACCCCTACTCTCTGTAACCGTGTGTGTAGGTGATAGTGGACGAGCAGACGCTGGATGTGTGTGTGTGTTACGTGGTCCGTGCGCTGGCAGTGTGTAGCCTCTGGACTCACAGTGAGGTGCTGCAGGCGTTATCTACTCTGATCTATGGAAACGGACCGCGCTGCAACCGGGTAGGTAGCTATGGAAACGGACCTCGCTGCAACCGGGTAGGTAGGTTGGGGGGGTGAGGGATGTGTGACGAGCATGCTCTCTCTGTTGCAGCATCTGATTGAGTTGCTAGGTGATGGTGGAGTCCTGCGTCTCTATAGCGACCCGTCTCAGCCAGACATGGAGCTGCGCCGTGCTGCTCTCACCTGCATGGCTAACCTCTGTCTGGGGTAGGACTCACACATACCCCACCACACCATATTTTACCACACCATACCCCACCACACCATACCCCACCACACCATACCCCACCACACCATATTTTACCACACCATACCCCACCACACCATACCACACCACACCCCACCCCACCATACCACACCCCACCACTCCATACCATACCACACCCCACCACCCACACCATACCACACCCCACCACTCCACACCATACCATACCACACCACACTATACCCCACCATACCACACCCCACCACTCCACACCATACCACACCCCACCACCCATACCATACCACACCCCACCACTCCACACCATACCACACCCCACCACTCCATACCATACCACACCCCACCACTCCACACCATACCACACCCCACCCCACCATACCACACCCCACCACTCCATACCATACCACACCCCACCACTCCACACCATACCACACCCCACCACTCCACACCATACCATACCACACCACACTATACCCCACCATACCACACCCCACCACTCCATACCATACCACACCCCACCACCCACACCATACCACACCCCACCACTCCATACCATACCACACCCCACCACTCCACACCATACCCCACCACCCATACCATACCACACCCCACCACATACCATACCACACCCCACCACTCCACACCATACCACACCCCACCACCCACACCATACTATACCCCACCACACCATACCCCACCATACCTTACCACACCCCACCCCACCACTCCACTCCATACCACACCCCACCACACCACTCCATACCACACCCCACCACTCCATACCACACCCCACCATACCACACCCCACCATACCACACCCCACCACCCATACCACACCACTCCACACCACACCCCACCACTCCATACCACACCCCACCACTCCATACCACACCCCACCACTCCATACCACACCCCACCATACCACACCCCACCACACCATACCACACCCCACCCCACCACTCCATACCACACCCCACCACACCATACCACACCCCACCACTCCATACCATACCACACCACTCCATACCATACCACACCACCCATACCACACCACTCCATACCACACCCCACCACCCATACCACACCACACCCCACCACTCCATACCACACCCCCACCACCTCCACACCACACCCCACCACTCCATACCACACCCCACCACCCATACCACACCCCACCACTCCATACCACACCCCACCACTCCATACCACACCACACCACCCATACCACACCACTCCCCACCACTCCATACCACACCACACCCCACCACTCCATACCACACCCCACCACTCCATACCATACCACACCCCACCACTCCATACCATACCCCACCACACCACTCCATACCACACCACCCATACCACACCCCACCACTCCATACCATACCACACCACTCCATACCACACCACACCACACCACCCACACCCCACCACCACACCCCACCACTCCATACCATACCATACCACACCACTCCATACCACACCACTCCATACCACACCACTCCACACCCCACCACTCCATACCACACCCCCACCACCCATACCCCACCCCACCACTCCACACCCCACCACCCACACCACACCCCACCACCCATACCACACCCCACCACACCCCACCCCACCACTCCATACCACACCACACCACTCTCCACACCACACCCCACCACTCCATACCATACCACACCACTCCATACCACACCCCACCACTCCATACCACACCCCACCACCCACACCCCACCACTCCATACCACACCCCACCACCCATACCACACCCCACCACTCACACCCCACCACCCACTCCACACCACACCCCACCACTCCATACCACACCCCACCACTCCACACCCCACCACTCCACACCACACCCCACCACTCCATACCATACCACACCACACCACACCACACCCCACCACCCACACCCCACCACTCCATACCACACCCCACCACCCACACCATACCACTCCATACCATACCACACCCCACCACTCCATACCACACCACACCACCCATACCACACCCCACCCCACCACTCCATACCACACCCCACCACTCCACACCATACCACTCCATACCATACCACACCCCACCACTCCATACCACACCACACCACTCCATACCACACCCCACCCCACCACTCCATACCACACCCCACCACTCCACACCACACCCCACCACTCCATACCACACCCCACCACTCCACTCCATACCACACCCCACCACCCATACCATACCACACCACTCCATACCATACCACACCACTCCATACCACACCCCACCACTCCATACCACACCCCACCACCCATACCACACCCCACCACCCATACCACACCCCACCCCACCACCCATACCACACCCCACCACCACTCCACACCACACCCCACCACTCCATACCATACCACACCCCACCACTCCATACCACACCCCACCACCCATACCACACCCCACCACTCCATACCACTCCATACCACACCCCACCACCCACACCCCACCACACCACACCATACCACACCACTCCATACCACACCACTCCATACCACACCACCCATACCACACCCCACCACTTACCACACCCCGCCATACCATACCACACCACCACTCCATACCACACCACACCACTCCATACCACCACCCATACCACACCCCACCACTCCATACCACACCCCACCATACCACACCCCACCACTCCATACCACACCCCACCACCCACACCCCACCACACCACCCACACCACACCCCACCACTCCACACCACACCCCACCACACCACTCCATACCATACCCCACCACCATCCATACCACACCCCACCACTCCACACCACACCCCACCACTCCACTCCATACCACACCACACCCCACCACACCATACCACACCCCACCACTCCATACCATACCATACCACACCCCACCATACCATACCATACCCCACCACTCCATACCACACCATACCATACCACACCCCACCATACCACACCATACCACACCCCACCACTCCATACCATACCACACCCCACCACTACCACACCATACCACACCCCACCACTACCACACCATACCACACCATACCTTACCATACCCCACCATACCACACCATACCCCACCATACCACACCATACCCCACCACCCACTCCATACCACACCACTCCACACCCCATCCCACCACCCATACCACACCACTCCACACCACTCCCCACCACTCCATACCACACCCCACCCCACCATACCACACCCCACCACACCCCACCACCCATACCACACCCCACCACTCCATACCACACCCCACCCCACCATACCACACCCCACCATACCACACCCCACCACCCACACCACACCCCACCACTCCATACCACACCCCACCATACCATACCACACCCCACCACCCATACCACACCCCACCACACCACACCACCCATACCACACCCCACCACCCATACCACACCCCACCACTCCATACCACACCCCACCACTCCACACCATCCCACACCATACCCCACCATACCACACCATACCCCACCATACCACACCATACCCCACCACTCCACTCCATACCACACCACTCCACACCCCACCCCACCACTCCATACCACACCACTCCACACCACTCCCCACCACTCCATACCACACCCCACCACTCCATACCACACCCCACCACTCCATACCACACCCCACCCCACCATACCACACCCCACCATACCACACCCCACCACTCCATACCACACCACACCACACCCCACCACTCCACACCACACCCCACCACCTCCACACCACACCCCACACCACACCCCACCACCCATACCATACCACACCCCACCACTCCACACCCCACCACTCCATACCACACCCCACCACTCCATACCACACCCCACCACCCATACCATACCACACCCCACCACCCATACCATACCACACCCCACCACTCCACACCACACCACACCACTCCATACCACACCCCACCACACCACACCACTCCATACCACACCCCACCACTCCATACCACACCCCACCACTCCATACCAAAACCCACCACTGCACACCAAACCCCACCACTCCACACCACACCCCACCACTCCATACCATACCACACCACTCCATACCACACCACACCCCACCGCTCCATACCACACCCCACCACACCACACCCCACCACTCCATACCACACCCCACCACCACATACCACACCACTCCATACCACACCACACCCCACCACTCCATACCACACCACACCACTCCATACCACACCACACCACTCCATACCACACCCCACCACTCCATACCACACCACACCCCACCACTCCACTCCATACCACACCACACCACTCCATACCACACCACTCCATACCACACCCCACCACTCCATACCACACCCCTCCACTCCACACCACTCCATACCACACCCCACCACTCCATACCCCACCACTCCACACCACACCCCACCACTCCATACCACACCCCACCACACCACTCCATACCACACCCCACCACTCCATACCACACCCCACCACTCCATACCACACCCCACCACTCCACACCATCCCACACCATACCTTACCATACCCCACCATACCACACCATACCCCACCATACCACACCATACCCCACCACTCCATACCACACCACTCCACACCCCACCACTCCATACCACACCACCACCACACCACTCCCCACCACTCCATACCACACCCCACCCCCACCATACCACACCCCACCACACCCCACCACTCCATACCACACCCCACCACTCATACCACACCCCACCCCACCATACCACACCCCACCACTCCATACCACACCCCACCACTCCATACCACACCACTCCACACCACACCCCACCACTCCACACCACACCCCACCACTCCACACCACACCCCACCACTCCATACCATACCACTCCACACCACACCCCACCACTCCATACCATACCACACCCCACCACTCCACACCCCACCACTCCATACCACACCCCACCACTCCATAACACACCCCACCACTCCATACCACACCCCACCACTCCATACCATACCACACCCCACCACTCCATACCATACCACACCCCACCACTCCATACCACACCCCACCACACCACCTACACCACTCCATACCACTCCATACCACACCCCACCACTCCATACCACACCCCACCACTCCATACCAAAACCCACCACTCCACACCAAACCCCACCACTCCACACCACACCCCACCACTCCATACCATACCACACCACTCCATACCACACCACACCCCACCGCTCCATACCACACCACACCCCACCGCTCCATACCACACCACACCCCACCACTCCATACCACACCCCACCACTCCATACCACACCCCACCACCCATACCACACCCCACCACCCATACCACACCCCACCACCCATATACCACACCCCACCACCATATACCACACCCCACCACTCCATACCATACCACACCCCACCACCCATACCATACCACACCCCACCACCCATACCACACCACACCACCATACCACACCCCACCACACCACACCACCCATACCACACCCCACCACTCCATACCACACCCCCACCACTCCATACCACACCCCACCACCCATACCAAAACCCACCACTGCACACCAAACCCCACCACTCCACACCACACCCCACCACTCCATACCATACCACACCACTCCATACCACACCACACCCCACCGCTCCATACCACACCCCACCACACCACACCCCACCACTCCATACCACACCCCACCACTCCATACCACACCCCACCACCACATACCACACCACTCCATACCACACCACACCCCACCACTCCATACCACACCACACCACTCCATACCACACCACACCACCCATACCACACCCCACCACCCATACCACACCACACCCCACCACCTCCACCCATACCACACCACACCACCCATACCACACACCCATACCACACCCCACCACCCATACCACACCCCACCACCCACTCCACACCACACCACTCCATACCACACCACACCCCACCACTCCATACCCCACCACCCCACACCACACCCCACCACTCCATACCACACCCCCCACACCACTCCACACCCCCACTCCATACCACACCCCACCACTCCATACCACACCCCACCACTCCACACCATCCCACACCATACCTACTCCCACCATACCACACCATACCACACCATACCCCACCATACCACACCACACCCCACCATACCACACCACACCCCACCACCCACACCACACCACCCACACCACACCACCACCCATACCATACCACACCCCACCTATACCCACACCCCACCACTCCATACCACACCCCACCACCACCACACCCCACCACCCATACCACACCCCACCACTACCATACCACACCATACCCCACCACTCCATACCACACCACCACACTCCATACCACACCCCACCACCATACCATACCCCACCACCACCATACCACTACTACCACACCCCACCACCCATACCATACCCCACCACCCACACCACACCCCACCACTCCATACCACACCCCACCACTCCATACCACACCCCACCACCCATACCACACCCCACCACCATACCACCACACCCACCACCCATACCATACCACACCCACCACTCCATACCACACCCCACCACACCACACCCCACCACCATCCACACCACTACCATACACACCACACCACCCATACCACACCACACCCCACCACTTACCACACCCTACCACACCCCACCACTCCCACCACCCACACCAAACCCCACCACTACTATACCATACCACACCCCACCACACCATACCACACCCCACCACTCCATACCACACCCCACCACACCACACCCCACCACTCCATACCACACCCCACCACTCCATACCACACCCCACCACTCCATACCACACCCCACCACTCCATACACACCACACCCCACCACATACCACACTACCACCACCACACCACACCCCACTACCATCCACACCACTACCATACCATACCCCACCACCTACCACCCCCCACCACCTCCATACCCCACCACCCACACCACACCCCACCACTCCATACCACACCCACCACCACACCACACCCCACCACCCATACCATACCACCACCCCACCACACCCACCACCCATACCACCCACCACCCATACCACACCCACACCCCACCATACCACACCCCACCTCACCATACCACACCCCACCACTCCATACCACACCCCACCATACCATACCATACCCCACCACTCCATACCACACCATACCACACCACACCCCACCACCCCACCACCATACCATACCACACCCACCATACTCATACATACCACCACCATACACCCCACCCCACCAGCCATACCACACCACCACCATAACACACCCCACCACACCACACCCACCCACCATACCACACCCCACCACTACCATACCACACCACCACTTATACCATACCATACCACTCCATACCACACACTCCACACCATACCCACCACCACCACACCCCACACCACCACCATACCACACCCCACCACTACCATACTATACCCCACCACCCACACCACACCCACCATACCACACCACACCACCACCACCCACACCACACCACACCACACCACACCCACACCACCCACCCACTCCATACCCCATACCATACACCCCCACCACTTATACCATACCCCACCCACCCCACCACACCATACCATACCACACCACACCATACCACACCACCCATACCATACACCCCACACCCCACCACTCACCCATACCACACCCACCACTATACCACACCACACCACTACCACTCCACCCCCACCACACCACACCACCATACCACACCCCACCACCCCACCACCATACTGCACACCAAACCCCACCACCCCACCACCATACCACACCACTTACCACTACCATACCACACCATACCATACCACACCCCACCACTCCATACCACCACCCCCACCACTCCATACCACACCCCCCCACACCACACCCCACCACCCATACCACACCCCACCACACCATACCACACCCCACCACCCATACCACCATACCACCATACCACACCCCACCCACACCACACCCCACCACTCCATACCACACCACTCCACACCACCCCACCCACCCTCCACACCACACCACCCACACCACACCATACCACTCCACACCATACCCCACCACCCATACCCCACCACCACACCACACCCCACCACTACACCCACACCCCACCACCACTCACACCACACCACCCATACCACACCCCACCACCCATACCACACCACACCCCACTACCCACACCATCCCACCACTACCATACCATACCACCATACCACACCCCACCACACCATACCACCCACTCCACACCCACCCCACCACTCCATACCACACACCCCACCACTCCATACCACACCCCACACTCCATACCACACCACACTACCACATACCACACCCCACCATACTCCACCCCACCACACCCCACCACCCATACCACACCCCACCACTCCATACCACACCCCACCCCACCATACCACACCCCACCATACCACACCCCACCACACCACCACCCATACCACACCACCCATACCATACCACCCCCACCACCCCACACCACACCCCACCACATACCACACCACACCCCACCACCCATACCACACCACACCCCACCACTCCATACCATACCACACCCCACCACCCACACCCCACCACTCCATACCACACCCCACCACTACATACCACACCCACCACTCCATACCACACCCCACCACACCATACCATACCACACCCCACCACTCCATACCATACCACACCCCACCACTCCATACCACACCCCACCACTCCACTCCACACCACACCCCACCACCCACACCACACCCCACCACCCACACCCACCACACCATACCACACCCCACCACCCATACCACACCCCACCATACCATACCACACCCCACCACCTACCCCACCACCCCACCACCCATACCACACCCCACCACTCACACCATACCCCACCACTCCACCCACACCCCACCACTCCACACCATACCCCACCACTCCATACCACACCCCACCACTCATACCACACCCCACCACTACCATACCACACCCCACCATACCATACCACACCACCACTCCATACCACACCATACCACCACCCTATACCCACCACCACACCCCACCACTCCATACCACACCCCCACCACACCATACCACACCACACCACCATACCACACCCCACCACTCCATACCACACCCCACCACACCACTACCACACCATACCCCACACTCCACTCCATACCACACCACACCACTCCACCCACACCCCACCACTCATACCACACCCACCACCACCCACACCACCCATACCACACCCCACCACACCACTCCATACCACACCACACCACTCCATACCACACCACACCATACCACACCCCCACCACACCACACCACCCTCCACCACACCACACCCCACCACCACTCCATACCACACCACACCCCACCATACCACACCCCACCACTCCACACCATACCCCACCACCCACACCACACCCCACCACACCATACCACACCCCACCACCCATACCACACCCCACCACTCCATACCACACCCCACACCACACCATACCATCTACCACCATACCACCATACCCCGCACCATACCATACCATACCCCACCATACCACACCATACCACACCATACCACTCCATACCATACCACCCCCACCACTCACACCACTACCTAATACCCACCCCACCACCCATACCACACCACACCACACCACTACCCCCACCACCCATACCACACCCCACCCCACACCATACCCCACACCCCATACCACACCATACCACACCCCACCACCACTCCATACCACACCACCACACCACACCATACCATACCCCACCATACCACACCCCACCACACCATACCACACCCCACCACCATACCACACCCCACCCCACCATACCACACCCCCACCATACCACACCCCACCACCCACACCACACCCCACTCCACCCATACCACACCCCACCTCCACACCACACCACCCCACTCCATACCATACCACACCACCCACCACACCATACCACACCCCACCACCCATACCACACCCCACCACTCCATACCACACCCCACCCCACCATACCACACCCCACACCACCCCACCACCATACCACACTCCATACCACACCCCACCACCATACCACACCCCACCACCCACACCACACCCCACCACTCCATACCATACTACACCCCACCACCCATACCACACCCCACCACTCCATACCACACCCCACCACCCATACCACACCCACCACACCATACCACACCACCACCCACACCCCACACCCATACCACCCACCATACACCACACCCCACCACTCCATACCACACCACACCACTCCATACCACACCACACCCCACCACCCATACCACACCCCACCACTCCACACCCCCCCACCCATACCACACCCCACCACTTATACCACACCCCACCACTTTATACCACACCCCACCACCCATACCAAACCCATACCACACCACACCCCACCACTCATACCATACACACCCCACCACCCATACCACACCACACCACCACATACCACACCCCCCATACCATACCACACCCCACCACACTCCCCACACCCATACCACACCCACCACTCCATACCACACCCCACCACTCCATACCACACCCCACCACTCCATACCAAACACCCACCACCACACCAAACCCACCACCCATACCACACCACACCACTCCATACCACACCCCACCACTCCATACCACACCACACCCCACCACTCCATACCACACCCCACCACACCACACCCCACCACCCATACCACACCCCACCACCTATACCACACCCCACCCCACCACACCATACCACACCACACCACCCATACCACACCACACCACACCACACCCCACCACTCCATACCATCACCACACCACCTTACCATACCACACCACCACACTACCACACCCCACCACTCCATACCACACCCCACCACTCCACCCATCCCACACCATATTACCACCCCACCATACCACACCATACCCCACCATACCACACCATACCCCACCACTCCATACCACACCCCACCACCACCATACCACACCACTTTATACCACCACCATACACCACACCACCACTCCACACCCCACCACCCATACCACACCCCACCACCCATACCACACCCCACCACCCCCACCACCCATACCACACCCATACCCACCACTCCATACCACACACCCACCACCATACCACACCCCACCACACCCCACCATCCCCACACCCCACCACATACCATACCACTCCATACCACACCACACCCCACCACTCCATACCATACCACACCCCACCACTCCATACCACACCCCACCACATACCACACCACCACTCCACACCCCACCACTCCATACCACACCCCACCACCCATACCACACCCCACCACTCCATACCACACCACCACCCCACCACTCCATACCATACCACACCCCACCACTCCATACCACACCCCACCACTCCATACCACACCCACCACTCATACCACACCACACCACCGCTCCATACCACACCCCACCACTTATACCACACCCCACCACCCATACCACACCCCACCACACCATACCAAAACCCACCACTATACACACAAACCCCACCACCCACACCACACCCCACCACTCCATACCATACCACACCACCCATACCACACCACACCCACCGCTCCATACCACACCCCACCACACCACACCCCACCACTCCATACCACACCCCACCACTCCATACCACACCCCACCACTCCATACCACACCCCACCACTCCATACCATACCACACCCCACCACTCCATACCATACCACACCCCACCACTCCATACCACACCCCACCACACCACACCACTACCACACCCCACCACACCACACCACTCCATACCACACCCCACCACTCCATACCACACCCCACCACTCCATACCACACCCCACCACTCCATACCAAAACCCACCACTGCACACCAAACCCCACCACTCCCACCACACCCCACCACCCATACCATACCACACCACCCATACCACACCACACCCCACCGCTCCATACCACACCCCACCACACCACACCCCACCATACCACACCCCACCACTCCATACCACACCCCACCACCACATACCACACCACTCCATACCACACCACACCACTCCATACCACACCACACCACTCCATACCACACCACACCACCTATACCACACCCCACCACTCATACCACACCACACCCCACCACTCACCCATACCACACCACACCACTATACCACACCACCCATACCACCCACCCCACCACTCATACCACACCACACCACCATCCCACCATACCACACCACACCACCCATACCACACCACACCCCACCACTCCATACCACACCCCACCACACACCCATACCCCACCACTCACCATACCACACCCCACCACACCATCCTACACCATACCTACCATACCCCACCATACCACACCATACCCCATACCACCATACCCCACCACTCCATACCACACCACACACCCACCACTCCATACCACACCACTCCACACCACTCCCACCACTCCATACCACACCCCACCCCACCATACCACACCCCACCACCCTCCATACCACACCCCACCACCCATACCATACCCCACCACTCCATACCACACCCTCTACCCCCACCATACCACACCCCACCATACCATACCACACCACTCCACCACCCCACTCCATACCATACCACTCCACACCACACCCCACCACTCCACACCACACCACACCCCACCACTCCATACCATACCACTCCACACCACACCCCACCACTCCATACCATACCACACCCCACCACCCCACACCCCACCACTCCATACCACACCCCACCACTCCATAACACACCCACACCACTCCATACCACACCCCACCACTCCATACCACACCCACACCCACCCCACCTCCATACCGTACCACACCCCACCACTCCATACCCCACCACCCTACCACCCCCACCACCCATACCACACACCCCTACCACACCACCCATACCACACCCCACCACACCACACCACCCATACCACACCCCACCACCCATACCACACCCCACCACTCCATACCAAAACCCACCACTCCACACCAAACCCCACCACTCCACACCACACCCCACCACCCATACCATACCACACCACCCATACCACACCACACCCCACCGCTCCATACCACACCCCACCACACCCCACCACTCCATACCACACCCCACCACTCCATACCACACCCCACCACCCATACCACACCACCCATACCACACCACACCCCACCACTCCATACCACACCACACCCCACCACTCCATACCACACCACACCACCCACACCACACCACACCACTCCATACCACACCCACCACTCCATACCACACCCCACCACTCCATACCACACCCCACCACTCCATACCACACCACACCCCACCACTCCACTCCATACCACACCACACCACTCCATACCACACCACTCCATACCACACCACTCCATACCACACCCCACCACTCCATACCACACCCCACCACTCCACTCCACACCACACCACTCCATACCACACCACACCCCACCACTCCATACCCCACCACTCCACACCACACCCCACCACTCCACTCCATACCACACCACTCCATACCACACCACACCCCACCACCCATACCACACCACCCACACCCCACCCCACCACCCACTCCACACCCCACCACCCATACCACACCCCACCACTCCATACCATACCCCACCACTCCATACCACACCACTCCACACCACACCCCACCACTCCACTCCATACCACACCACACCACTCCATACCACACCACACCCCACCACTCCATACCCCACCACTCCATACCACTCCACACCCCACCACTCCACTCCACACCATACCACACCCCACCACTCCATACCATACCACACCCCACCATACCATACCATACCCCACCACTCCATACCACACCATACCATACCACACCATACCACACCCCACCACTCCATACCATACCACACCCCACCACTCCACACCATACCTTACCATACCCCACCATACCACACCATACCCCACCATACCACACCCCACCACTCCATACCACACCACTCCACACCCCACCCCACCACTCCACTCCACACCCCACCACTCCATACCACACCCCACCACTTATACCATACCCCACCACTCCATACCACACCACTCACACCACACCCCACCACTCCACCTATACCACACCACTCCATACCACACCCCACCACTCCATACCCCACCACTCCATACCACACCCCACCACTCCACACCACACCCCACCACTCCACTCCATACCACACCACACCACACCATACCACACCCCACCCTCCATACCATACCATACCACACCCCACCATACCATACCATACCCCACCACTCCATACCACACCATACCATACCACACCACACCATACCACACCCCACCACTCCATACCATACCACACCCCACCACTCCACACCATACCACACCCCACCACTCCACACCATACCACACCATACCTTACCATACCCCACCATACCACACCATACCCCACCATACCACACCATACCCCACCACTCCACTCCATACCACACCACTCCACACCCCACCCCACCACTCCATACCACACCACTCCACACCATACCACACCATACCTTACCACACCCCACCACTCCACACCACACCCCACCACTCCACACCACACCCCACCACTCCACACCCCACCACTCCATACCACACCCCACCACTCCATACCACACCCCACCACTCCATACCACACCCCACCACTCCACACCATACCACACCATACCTTTACCATACTATACCATACCCCACCATACCCCACCACTCCATACCACACCACCACACCCCACCCCACCACTCCATACCACACCACTCCACACCACTCCCCACCATACCATACCACACCATACCACATACCACACCCCACCACTCCATACCACACCCCACCCCACCATACCACACCCCACCATACCACACCCCACCACTCCATACCACACCCCACCACTCCATACCACACCACACCACACCACACCACACCCCACCACTCCATACCATACCACTCCACACCACACCCCACCACCCATACCATACCACACCCCACCACTCCACACCCCACCACTCCATACCACACCCCACCACTCCATACCACACCCCACCACTCCATACCATACCACACCCCACCACCCATACCACACCACACCCCACCACTCCATACCATACCACACCCCCCACCCCACCCCCACCACTCCACACCACACCCCACCACCCATACCACACCACACCCCACCACTCCACACCACACCCCACCACTCCACACCCCACCACTCCATACCACACCCCACCACTCCACACCACACCCCACCACCCATACCACACCACACCCCACCACTCCACACCACACCCCACCACTTCCACACCCCACCACTCCATACCACACCCCACCACTCCATACCATACCACACCCCACCACTCCACACCACACCCCACCACTCCATACCACACCACACCCCACCACTCCATACCACACCCCACCACTCCACACCCCACCACTCCACTCCATACCACACCACACCCCACCACTCCACACCACACCCCACCACTCCATACCATACCACACCCCACCATACCATACCACACCCCACCACTCCATCCCACACCCCACACCCCACCACTCCATACCACACCCCACCACTCCATACCATACCCCACCACCCATACCACACCCCACCACCCATACCACACCCCACCACTCCATACCACACCC
Source organism: Oncorhynchus nerka (assembly GCF_034236695.1). Classification (NCBI taxonomy): domain Eukaryota; kingdom Metazoa; phylum Chordata; class Actinopteri; order Salmoniformes; family Salmonidae; genus Oncorhynchus; species Oncorhynchus nerka. The sequence goes on from NC_088405.1 coordinate 103,206,289, forward strand.
CACCACACCATACCCCACCATACCACACCCCACCACTCCACCCATACCACACCATACCACTCATACCACACCCACCACTCCATACCATACCCCACCACACCATACCACACCCTATACCATACCACACCCCACCACTCCATACCCCACCACACCACTCCATACCACACCCCACCACTCCATACCATACCCCACCACTCCACACCACACCCCACCACACTACACCCCACCACTCCACTCCATACTCCACACCACACCCCACCACTCCATACCACACCCCACCACTCCACTCCACTCCATACCACCACACCTCCCACACCACACCCCACCACCCACACCACACCCCACCACTCCATACCACACCCCACCACCCACCCATACCACACCACACTCCACACCACACCCCACCACTCCATACCACACCCCACCACCCACCCATACCACACCACACCACACCCCACCACTCCACACCACCCACCACTCCATACCACACCCCACCACACCATACCACCTCCATACCATACCACACCCCACCATACCACACCCCACCACACCATACCACACCCCACCACTCCATACCACACCACTCCATACCATACCACACCCCACCACTCCATACCACACCACTCCATACCATACCCCACCATACCATACCACACCACACCACACCCCACCACTCCATACCCCATCACACCATACCACACCATACCATACCCCATCACACCATACCACACCCCACCACTCCATACCACACCATACCTCACCATACCACACCACACCATACCCCACCACACCATACCATACCCCACCACACCATACCAAACCCCACCACACCATACCATACCACACCATACTCCCACCACACCATACCATACCCCACCACACTATACCATACCCCACTATACTATACCATACCCCACCATACCTTACCATACCACCATACCATACCATACCCCACCACACCATACCACACCATACCCCCCACCACACCATACCCTACTATACCACACCATACCATACCCCACCATACCACACCATACCCCACCACACTATACCCTACCATACCCCACCATACCACACCATACCCCACCACACCATACCCCACCATACCACACCATACCCCACCACACCATACCATACCCTACCACACCATACCATACATACCCACACCATACCATACCATACCCCCACCACACCATACCCCACCATACCACCATACCATACCCATACCATACCACTATACCCACCTCCCACCATACCATACCTTACCCCACCATACTCCACCACACCATACCCACCATACCCCACCACACCATACCCCACCATACCACACCATACCATACCATACCACACCATACCACACCATACCTTACCCCACCATACCATACCACACCATACCCTACCATACCATACCCCACCACACCATACCACACCATACCCCACTATACTATACCATACCATACTATACCACACCATACCCACCATACCCCACCACACCATACCCCACCATACCTTACCATACATGCCCCACCATACCACACCATACCCCACCATACCATACCACACCATACCACACCATACCATACCATACTTACTATACTCCCACTCACACCATACCATACCATACCCCACCACACCATACCCCACCATACCATACCCACCCACCATACTATACTACACTTATACTATACCCCTACTATACCATACTCTTACTATACCCCACCACACTATACCCCACCATACCCCACCATACTATACCCTACCATACCATACTATACCCCACCACACCATACCCCACCATACCTACTATACCCCACCACACCATACCACACCATACCCCACCATACCATACCTACTATACCCCACCACACCATACCACACCATACTATACATCATACCATACCCCACCACACCATACCACACCACACCACACCATACCACACCACACCATACACCACACCATACCATACTTACCATACCATACACCACCACACCATACCCCACCATACCATACACCACCACACCATACCCCACCATACCATACACCACCACACCATACCCCACCATACCATACACCACCACACCATACCCCACCATACAATACATACCACACATATCTCTCTGTTTGCTGGCGTTGTACAGTGTTTTGACTGTTTAATGTGTAGTGTTCCAGGCCAGGCGTTCCTTGAAGACCCGTACAGGAGTGTGTGTTTCAGAGTCTTTCTGCAGACGCTCCAGTCTCCCAAACCCCCGGACGCTGAAGAACTGCTCTACTGCACGGTACACACAGACACCACACTAGGGAACCGGGTTAATGACATTTACATAGTATTCCCGGCCAAACCCGCGCTGATAGACACCAAGTCTGAGCCAAATCTCATAGTCTTCATGTGGTTGAAAAGTGTCAACACTGAACAACTATATTACAATCCATGTGTTGGTCCAATGTTATATGAACTGATATAAAAGATCCCAGAATGTTCCATCATTCTGAAGCTGATCTGCTCGTCATCCTCACCAGGGTCTTGATCTGACTGCAGTTCTGTGTCGTAACTGACTAGAGTTGGTAAATGCTCTTCGATGGCCATTGGCACACTGGATAATTAATCCCGATTTCACTGTACCAGGCAGAGGGCGTGTATGGCATCATGTGGGCAAGCGGTTTGCTCTTCACAACGCTGGCATCAGAGTACCCCATGGTGGGGTTATGGGCAGGCATAAAGCTACGGACACCAAACACAATTTAATTTGATCTATGGCAATTCGAATGCACAGAGATACTGTGATGAGATCCTGAGGCCCATTGTCGTGCCATTGATCCACCGCCTCATGTTTCAGCCTGATAATGCACGGCCCCATGTCACAAGGCTCTGTACACAATTCCTGGAAGCTCTACATGTCCCAGTTCTTCCATGGTGTGCATACTCACCAGAAATGTCACCCATTGAGCATGTTTGGGATGCTCTGGGTCGATGTGTACGACAGAGTGTTCCAGTTCCCGCCAATATCCAGCATCTTCACACAGCCATTGAAGAGGAGTGTGACAATATTCCACAGGTCACAATCAACAGCCTGATCAACTCTATGTGAAGGAGATGTGTCATGTTGCTTAAGGAAAATGAGTGGTCACCCCACATACTGACTGGTTTTCTGATCCATCCCCTTCCTTTTTTTAAGGTATCTGTGACCAACAGATGCATATCTCTGTTCCTAGTCATGTGAAATCCATAGATTAGGGCCTAATTCAGTTATTTACATTGACTGATTTTCTCCTGTTTGAACTGGGACCAGGGAGTTGAGGTGATACAGTATGTAGATGTAGGCAGGGGGACCAGGGAGTTGACAGTATGTAGGCAGGGGGACCAGGGAGTTGAGGTGATACAGTATGTAGGCAGGGGGACCAGGGAGTTGACAGTATGTAGGCAGGGGGACCAGGGAGTTGAGGTGATACAGTATGTAGGCAGGGGGACCAGGGAGTTGAGGTGATACAGTATGTAGGCAGGGGGACCAGGGAGTTGAGGTGATACAGTATGTAGGCAGGGGGACCAGGGAGTTGACAGTATGTAGGCAGGGGGACCAGGGAGTTGACAGTATGTAGGCAGGGGGACCAGGGAGTTGACAGTATGTAGGCAGGGGGACCAGGGAGTTGAGGTGATACAGTATGTACGTGTAGGCAGGGGGACCAGGTCGGTCCAGGGAGCAGTGAAGGGGTTAGGGTTCCACTAACTCTGTGTGTGTGTGTGTGTGTGTGTGTGTAGGTGATCCAGGGAGCTGTGAAGGGGCTCCAGTCCTCTCTGTGTGGAGGGAAGTGGAGGTTTGGAGGACAGGAGGAACTGGGAGCTCTATTGGCAGTTCTCAAGGTACACATCTACTGTATATACACTGGGTCAAATAAATCAAATATACACTGGGTCAGATAAATCAAATATATACTGGGTCAGATAAATCAAATATATACTGGGTCAGATAAATCACATATATACTGGGTCAGATAAATCACATATACACTGGGTCAGATAAATCAAATATATACTGGTTCAGATAAATCACATATACACTGGGTCAGATAAATCAAATATACACTGGGTCAAACTGGAGGGTACTGGATTTGTGTTTATTTCATAGACTTTCTTGCTTATCTTTATCAAGGCTGAAACTGTATGTTGATTGAATTTATTTGATTATAAAGAGAAACGATACAGAAAGTATTGTTGATCAAATGTCCGTAGTTTGGTTGAAAGTGTCTCCATACAGGTGTTGATATGTCCACAGAGGCTCATGTTCCAAGGTTGTCCAGGAGTGTGTGTGGAGTGGCCGTCGGTGCTGTACCCCACTCCCCTGCCTCAGTACGAAACCTGCAGTGCCCCCAAACCTCCCGAACCTCCACAGAACCCCCCCACCCAGACCTCAGGGGTAAGAGACTGTGTCTGATTTATACCAGAGGGCCTGATGGGAACTGTCAGAGGTCCACATGTTCATATTGGAGGGCAGGATCACAACTGGTTTCCATCCTTTGACCCAGCAAAGGAGATTTAAAATAATTTATATCACCCTCTCCTTTCTCCCCTCTTTCCTCTTCTCTCTCTCTCCTCTTTCTCCCCTTCTCTCCTCTTTCTCCCCTTCTCTCCGTCTCTCCTCTTTCTCCCTGTCTCTCCTCTTTCTCCCCTCTCCCCCTTCTCTCTTTCTCCCTCTCCCCCTTCTCTCTGTCTCTCCTCTTTCTCCCCTCTCCCCCTTCTCTCTGTCTCTCCTCTTTCTCCCCTCTCCCCCTTCTCTCTGTCTCTCCTCTTTCCCCTTCTCTGTCTCTCCTCTTTCTCCCCTCTCCCCTTCTCTCTGTCTCTCCTCTCTGTCTCTCCTCTTTCTCCCCTCTCCCCCTTCTCTCTGTCTCTCCTCTTTCCCCTTCTCTCTGTCTCTCCTCTTTCTCCCCTTCTCTCCGTCTCTCCTCTTTCTCCCCTTCTCTCCGTCTCTCCTCTTTCTCCCCTTCTCTCCTTCTCTCTGTCTTTCCTCTTTCTCCCCTCTCTCCCTTCTCTCTGTCTCTCCTCTTTCTCCCCTCTCTCCCTTCTCTCTGTCTCTCCTCTTTCTCCCCTCTCTCCCTTCTCTCTGTCTCCCCTCCCCTCTCCCTCCTCCTCTTTCCCTTACTCTCCCCCTTCTCTCTCTCCTCTTTCTCATACTCTCCCCCCTTCTCTTTCTCTCTCTCTGTAGAATAAGAAGAAGAAGTCTCGAGGACGGGGGAGGAAAGGAGGAGGGGAGGATGAGGAGAGAGAGGCAGAACCCAGGCTCCAGAGAGGAGGAAGAGGAGGGGAGGCCTGGTCTAAGACCTCGGTACTTCCTTCTCCAGGCGTTCCGTCTCTCTATCCGTTATGGAAGAGGAGCAGTTCTGATTCAGAGTTCTCTGATCCTGAGGGAGCAGCTCACAGTAAACTGAGGTAATGCATTGTCCTGTTCTCTCTCTCTGTGTGTGTGTGTGTGTGGTAATATATGTGTGTGTGTGTGTGTTCTCTCCCACCAGGTTGTTCCATGGCAGGGTGTGTGTGTGTGTGTGGTAATGTGTGTGTGTGTGTGTGTGTGTGTGGGTAATGGGTGTGTGTGTGTGTGGTAATGTGTGTGTGTGTTCTCTCCCACCAGGTTGTTCCATGGCAGGGTGTGTGTGTGTGGTAATGTGTGTGTGTGTTCTCTCCCACCAGGTTGTTCCATGGCAGGGTGTGTGTGTGTGGTAATGTGTGTGTGGTAATGTGTGTGTGTTTTCTCTCCCACCAGGTTGTTCCATGGCAGGGTGCGGCAGGGTGTGTTGCTGTGTCTCCTAGCCGTGGTGAAGGCAGTTGAAAAGAGGACGCTGTATGGCTATTGGTCGTCGTTCATACCGGATGCTCCCATTGGTGGACCTCCTCCTCTCACACTGCTCACTGTAGTACTGAAGGACCCCTCACCCAAGGTAGGTACACACACCTGAAAAGTAACCCTGGTCTCTCCCACCAGATGTGTGTTTGTGTGAGGCTGGTCTCTCTCCCTCTAGGTGTGTGTGTGTGGGACGCTGGTCTCTCTCCCTCTAGGTGTGTGTGTGGGACGCTGGTCTCTCTCCCTCTAGGTGTGTGTGAGACGCTGGTCTCTCCCTCCAGGTGTGTGTGAGACGCTGGTCTCTCTCCCTCTAGGTGTGTGTGTGGGACGCTGGTCTCTCTCCCTCTAGGTGTGTGTGAGGGACGCTGGTCTCTCTCCCTCTAGGTGTGTGTGAGACGCTGGTCTCTCCCTCTAGGTGTGTGTGAGACGCTGGTCTCTCTCCCTCCAGGTGTGTGTGTGGGACGCTGGTCTCTCTCCCTCTAGGTGTGTGTGTGGGACGCTGGTCTCTCTCCCTCTAGGTGTGTGTGTGGGACGCTGGTCTGTCTCCCTCTAGGTGTGTGTGTGGGACGCTGGTCTCTCTCCCTCTAGGTGTGTGTGAGACGCTGGTCTCTCTCCCTCCAGGTGTGTGTGTGAGACGCTGGTCTCTCTCCCTCTAGGTGTGTGTGTGGGACGCTGGTCTCTCTCCCTCTAGGTGTGTGTGTGAGACGCTGGTCTCTCTCCCTCCAGGTGTGTGTGTGAGACGCTGGTCTCTCTCCCTCTAGGTGTGTGTGTGAGACGCTGGTCTCTCTCCCTCTAGGTGTGTGTGTGAGACGCTGGTCTCTCTCCCTCTAGGTGTGTGTGTGAGACGCTGGTCTCTCTCCCTCTAGGTGTGTGTGAGACGCTGGTCTCTCTCCCTCTAGGTGTGTGTGAGACGCTGGTCTCTCCCTCTAGGTGTGTGTGTGAGACGCTGGTCTCTCTCCCTCTAGGTGTGTGTGAGACGCTGGTCTCTCTCCCTCTAGGTGTGTGTGTGAGACGCTGGTCTCTCTCCCTCTAGGTGTGTGTGAGACGCTGGTCTCTCCCTCTAGGTGTGTGTGAGACGCTGGTCTCTCTCCCTCTAGGTGTGTGTGAGACGCTGGTCTCTCTCCCTCTAGGTGTGTGTGAGACGCTGGTCTCTCTCCCTCTAGGTGTGTGTGAGACGCTGGTCTCTCTCCCTCTAGGTGTGTGTGAGACGCTGGTCTCTCTCCCTCTAGGTGTGTGTGAGACGCTGGTCTCTCTCCCTCTAGGTGTGTGTGAGACGCTGGTCTCTCTCCCTCTAGGTGTGTGTGTGTGTGAGACGCTGGTCTCTCTCCCTCTAGGTGTGTGTGAGACGCTGGTCTCTCTCCCTCTAGGTGTGTGTGTGTGTGTGTGAGACGCTGGTCTCTCTCCCTCTAGGTGTGTGTGTGTGTGAGACGCTGGTCTCTCTCCCTCTAGGTGTGTGTGTGTGTGAGACGCTGGTCTCTCTCCCTCTAGGTGTGTGTGTGTGAGACGCTGGTCTCTCTCCCTCTAGGTGTGTGTGTGTGAGACGCTGGTCTCTCTCCCTCTAGGTGTGTGTGTGAGACGCTGGTCTCTCTCCCTCTAGGTGTGTGTGTGTGTGAGACGCTGGTCTCTCTCCCTCTAGGTGTGTGTGTGTGTGTGAGACGCTGGTCTCTCTCCCTCTAGGTGTGTGTGTGAGACGCTGGTCTCTCTCCCTCTAGGTGTGTGTGTGTGTGAGACGCTGGTCTCTCTCCCTCTAGGTGTGTGTGTGTGTGTGAGACGCTGGTCTCTCTCCCTCTAGGTGTGTGTCTGTGTGTGAGACGCTGGTCTCTCTCCCTCTAGGTGTGTGTGAGACGCTGGTCTCTCTCCCTCTAGGTGTGTGTGTGTGTGTGTGAGACGCTGGTCTCTCTCCCTCTAGGTGTGTGTGTGTGTGTGAGACGCTGGTCTCTCTCCCTCTAGGTGTGTGTGTGTGTGTGTGTGAGACGCTGGTCTCTCTCTCTCTAGGTGTGTGTGTGGGTGAGACGCTGGTCTCTCTCCCTCTAGGTGTGTGTGTGTGGGTGAGACGCTGGTCTCTCTCCCTCTAGGTGTGTGTATGAGACGCTGGTCTCTCTCCCTCCAGGTGTGTGTGTGTGAGACGCTGGTCTCTCTCCCTCCAGGTGTGTGTGTGTGAGACGCTGGTCTCTCTCCCTCCAGGTGTGTGTGTGTGAGGAGCTGGTCTCTCTCCCTCCAGGTGTGTGTGTGTGTGTGTGTGTGAGACGCTGGTCTCTCTCCCTCCAGGTGTGTGTGTGTGTGTGAGACGCTGGTCTCTCGCCCTCCAGGTGTGTGTGTGTGAGACGCTGGTCTCTCTCCCTCCAGGTGTGTGTGTGTGAGACGCTGGTCTCTCTCTCCCTCCAGGTGTGTGAGACGCTGATCTCTCTCCCTCCAGGTGTGTGTGTGTGAGGAGCTGGTCTCTCTCCCTCCAGGTGTGTGTGAGACGCTGGTCTCTCTCCCTCCAGGTGTGTGTGTGTGAGACGCTGGTCTCTCTCTCCCTCCAGGTGTGTGTGTGTGAGACGCTGGTCTCTCTCTCCCTCCAGGTGTGTGTGTGTGAGACGCTGGTCTCTCTCTCCCTCCAGGTGTGTGTGTGTGAGACGCTGGTCTCTCTCTCCCTCCAGGTGTGTGTGTGTGAGACGCTGATCTCGCTGGTCTCTCTCCCTCCAGGTGTGTGTGAGACGCTGGTCTCTCCCTCCAGGTGCGTGTTTGTGTAATGCTGGTTTCTCTCCCTCCAGGTGCGTGCGTGTGCACTCCAGGTGGTGTCTGCATTGCTAGATGGTTCCCGTCAGTTCCTGGGCGTGGCTGAAGACTTGGCTCCAGCCAGAACCTCGTACACTCCATTCTCCTTCTCCCTCGCCACCGCCGTCCGCGAGCTTCACCGCTCGCTCTCCCTCGCTCTGCTGGCCGAGGCCTCTGCTCACACGCTCACTCAGATCATCAAGGTGACTCACTCACTCACTCACTCACTCACTCACTCACTCACTCACTCACTCTCTCAGATCATCAAGGTGACTCTCTCAGATCATCGAGGTGACTCACTCACTCACTCACTCACTCACTCTCTCAGATCATCGAGGTGACTCACTCACTCACTCACTCACTCACTCACTCACTCACTCACTCACTCACTCTCTCAGATCATCGAGGTGACTCACTCACTCACTCACTCTCTCAGATCATCAAGGTGACTCTCTCAGATCATCAAGGTGACTCACTCTCTCAGATCATCAAGGTGACTCTCTCAGATCATCAAGGTGACTCACTCTCTCAGATCATCAAGGTGACTCACTCACTCAGATCATCGAGGTGACTCACTCACTCAGATCATCGAGGTGACTCACTCTCTCAGATCGTCGAGGTGACTCACTCTCTCAGATCGTCGAGGTGACTCACTCTCTCAGATCGTCGAGGTGACTCACTCTCTCAGATCGTCGAGGTGACTCACTCTCTCAGATCGTCGAGGTGACTCACTCTCTCAGATCGTCGAGGTGACTCACTCTCTCAGATCGTCGAGGTGACTCACTCTCTCAGATCGTCGAGGTGACTCACTCTCTCAGATCGTCGAGGTGACTCACTCTCTCAGATCGTCGAGGTGACTCACTCTCTCAGATTGTCGAGGTGACTCACTCTCTCAGATCGTCGAGGTGACTCACTCTCTCAGATCGTCGAGGTGACTCACTCTCTCAGATCGTCGAGGTGACTCACTCTCTCAGATCGTCGAGGTGACTCACTCTCTCAGATCGTCGAGGTGACTCACTCTCTCAGATCGTCGAGGTGACTCACTCTCTCAGATCGTCGAGGTGACTCACTCTCTCAGATCGTCGAGGTGACTCACTCAGATCGTCGAGGTGACTTACTCAGATCGTCAAGGTGATTCTCACACATTACTCCACACTGATTATCTGTGACCGTTTGACCTGTGTGTGTGTGTTTCAGTGCCTGGCTCACCTGGTGTGTAATGCTCCCTATAACCGCCTGAGACCCGGCCTGCTCAGCCCGCTGTGGAGACAGATACAACCCTACCTCCGACACAGAGGTACACACCACACACACACACACACCTACCTCTGGCACCAGTCTGTGTGTTCTTACAGACTTTGTGTTCTCTCCTAGACGTGAACGTGCGGGTGTCTGTTCTGACACTGTATGGAGCGTTGGTGTCGACCCAAGCCCCTCTTTCTGAGGTACAGCTACTCCTTACACACACCTCGCAGGAGACGGGGCTGAGCTGGAGGCAGAGGGAGGGCTTTTCCTCACCTCACACTCCACCCTCCCACAAATACCACAACTCACACACACCTCGGGGCTCACATACTCCAGGAGAGGAGGAGCCAGGCGTGCCCTGGCTGCTGCAGCTGTGTGTGTCGCTTGTCACTCAACCCAAAGACGACCAATCAGACAGCGAGGGTCCAGGAGGAGGAGGGGCTACAGCTCTAGAGCCCTCCCCAGTCCGCCTGGAGGCCTTACAGGTCAGAAAGACATTTCGCCTATTTAGCGTCGGTAGGTGGTTAGTTCGTAGCTAGCTAGCATCAGTAGATTGTTAGATTGTAGCTAGCTAGCGTCAGTAGATGATTAGTTCGTAGCTGGCTAGCGTCAGTAGATGGTTAGTTTGTAGCTAACTAGCGTCAGTAGATGGTTAGATTGTAGCTAACTTGCGTCAGTAGATGGTTAGTTCGTCGCTGGCTAGCGTCATTAGATGATTAGTTCGTCGCTGGCTAGCGTCAGTAGATGGTTAGATTGTAGCTAGCTAGCATCAGTAGATGGTTAGTTTGTAGCTAACTAGCGTCAGTAGATGGTTAGTTTGTAGCTAGCTAGCGTCAGTAGATGGTTAGTTCGTAGCTAGCGTCAGTAGATGGTTAGTTCGTAGCTAGCGTCAGTAGATGGTTAGTTTGTAGCTAGCTAGCGTCAGTAGATGGTTAGTTTGTAGCTAGCTAGCGTCAGTAGATGGTTAGTTCGTAGCTATCTAGCGTCAGTAGATGGTTAGTTTGTAGCTAGCTAGTGTCAGTAGATGGTTAGTTTGTAGCTAGCTAGCGTCAGTAGATAGTTAGTTTGTAGCTAGCTAGCGTCAGTCGATGGTTAGTTAGTAGCTAGCTAGCGTCAGATGGTTAGTTTGTAGCTAGCTAGCGTCAGTCGATGGTTAGTTTGTAGCTAGCTAGCGTCAGTCGATGGTTAGTTTGTAGCTAGCTAGCGTCAGTCTGGTTAGTTTGTAGCTAGCTAGCGACAGTAGATGGTTAGTTTGTAGCTAGCTAGCGTCAGTAGATGGTTAGTTTGTAGCTAGCTAGCGTCAGTCGATGGTTAGTTTGTAGCTAGCTAGCGTCAGTCGATGGTTAGTTTGTAGCTAGCTAGCGTCAGTCGATGGTTAGTTTGTAGCTAGCTAGCGTCAGTCGATGGTTAGTTTGTAGCTAGCTAGCGTCAGTCGATGGTTAGTTTGTAGCTAGCTAGCGTCAAAGCTAAAATACCACCCCTGCAGGATTAACGACTAAACTAGTCCCTGTCTACCCAATGGCAGTTCCGTTATTTCTTGCCCCTCCACTGAGCTAGGGACTACTCCCCAAACTCAATAGTAAGGGCCTTACAGTAGTGGGTTATCCCATTTAGCCTAGAAGAAGTCTCAAAAAAATAAAGGCTGGTTCATTGTAAGAAAGTTTATTTTCCAATGCTTCTGTGAAATGAGGCCAGTGCTTTTATGAAGCACTCGTTTCCTAAAATGATGTCTCACTCTTTCTACAGTTCTATTGGGTGATCTTAATAAATGTTTTGTTTATAGTGTGAACTATCTTGGGGTCGTGTGATATACGTGAGGGTTGGGGGGGGACCCCCCCTTGCCCTCAGAACAGCCTAATTCGTCGGGGCACAGGGATGCTGGCGAGGACTGGCCACCCCTCAGAGCCTGGTTCCTCTCTAGGTTTCTTACTAGGTTCCTGCCTTTTATAGGGAGTTTTTCCTAGCTGTCTTTCTGTATAGCACTTTGTGACATCGGCTGATGTAAAACGGGCTTTATAAATATATTTGATTGATTGATTAACACACTTCACCCAATGGTGCAAGCAAAACAGACTCATTCTTAACGTGAAAAAACCCAGGAAATGACAAACTTCCGAACTAAAAAAGACGACACCAGACCTATCCACATGGTCTCAGAACAGATAGAATCAATTGAGCAGTACAAATATCTTGGAACTATAATTGACTCCAAATGCTCCTGGACTGCAAACACACAACAGATATACAAAAATGACAACGCCTGTATTTCATGAGGAGATTAAATAAATTATCAGGTCAATAAAAGAAAATCAACCATATTTTACACATCCTTTGTTCAGTGGTTTGGCTTTCTGTTTCCAAGCCTGGTTCAATCAACTATCCATCGCAAATGAAAACCAACTAGAGAGTACTAGCTCCTACCATCACTCTCAGCCAGGAGTACCAGCTCCTACCATCACTCTCAACCAGGAGTACCAGCTCCTACCATCACTCTCAACCAGGAGTACCAGCTCCTACCATCACTCTCAACCAGGAGTACTAGCTCCTACCATCACTCTCAACCAGGAGTACCAGCTCCTTCCGTCACTCTCAACCAGGAGTACCAGCTCCTTCTGTCATTCTCAACCAGGAGTACCAGCTCCTTCTGTCACTCTCAGCCAGGAGTACCAGCTCCTTCTGTCATTCTCAACCAGGAGTACCAGCTCCTTCTGTCACTCTCAGCCAGGAGTACCAGCTCCTTCTGTCACTCTCAGCCAGGAGTACCAGCTCCTTCTGTCACTCTCAACCAGGAGTACCAGCTCCTTCTGTCATTCTCAACCAGGAGTACCAGCTCCTTCTGTCACTCTCAACCAGGAGTACCAGCTCCTTCTGTCACTCTCATCCAGGAGTACAGGCTCCTTCTGTCATTCTCAACCAGGAGTACCAGCTCCTACCGTCACTCTCAGCCAGGAGTACCAGCTCCTACCGTCACTCTCAGCCAGGAGTACCAGCTCCTACCGTCACTCTCAGCCAGGAGTACCAGCTCCTACCGTCACTCTCAGCCAGGAGTACCAGCTCCTACCGTCACTCTCAGCCAGGAGTACCAGCTCCTACCGTCACTCTCAACCAGGAGTACCAGCTCCTTCCGTCACTCAGACGGGGCTGTGATTTAGAATACAAACTGACAGACGGGGCTGTGATTAGAATACAAACTGACAGACGGGGCTGTGATTAGAATACAAACTGACAGACGGGGCTGTGATTAGAATACAAACTGACAGACGGGGCTGTGATTAGAATACAAACTGACAGACGGGGCTGTGATTAGAATACAAACTGACAGACGGGGCTGTGATTAGAATACAAACTGACAGACGGGGCTGTGATTAGAATACAAACTGACAGACGGGGCCGTGATTAGAATACAAACTGACAGACGGGGCTGTGATTAGAATTAGAATACAAACTGACAGACGGGGCTGTGATTAGAATACAAACTGACAGACGGGGCTGTGATTAGAATACAAACTGACAGACGGGGCTGTGATTAGAATACAAACTGACAGACGGGGCTGTGATTAGAATACAAACTGACAGACGGGGCTGTGATTAGAATACAAACTGACAGACGGGGCTGTGATTAGAATTAGAATACAAACTGACAGACGGGGCCGTGATTAGAATACAAACTGACAGACGGGGCTGTGATTAGAATACAAACTGACAGACGGGGCTGTGATTAGAATTAGAATACAAACTGACAGACGGGGCTGTGATTAGAATACAAACTGACAGACGGGGCTGTGATTAGAATACAAACTGACAGACGGGGCTGTGATTAGAATACAAACTGACAGACGGGGCTGTGATTAGAATACAAACTGACAGACGGGGCTGTGATTAGAATACAAACTGACAGACGGGGCTGTGATTAGAATACAAACTGACAGACGGGGCTGTGATTAGAATACAAACTGACAGTCGGGGCTGTGATTAGAATACAAACTGACAGTAATGTCCCAGCAGCTTGATAATGTATTATCTGTGACGAATATTAACCTTGGAAGTTAGAGCACAACCACTGAATAAAAAGTATTATTTTGTATTATTTCTTGGGACAATTTTATTTGATTGGCTTTTCATTTTTTTGAGAACGGCCCAAAAGCAAGCATTTACCGGCTAATGGAAACCTGTGTGTGTGACTGTTAGGTGCTAGCCCACCTGGTGCGTGGTTACTTCCCTCTGTGCCAGGCGTGTCTCTGTGAGCTGGGGCAGGTGAGCGCACGTTGCCTCCGAGAGACAGACCCCTCCATTCAACTACACGGAGCCAAGGTGACACACACTCATCAATGTGCAGTTTGTTTAATTTATTGAATAATGTGGAATAACGAGACAAACATAACATCTCTCTCCGTAGTTACTAGAGGAGTTGGGGACAGGTATCATCCAACAGTACAGACCAGACAACAGCCAGTCAGAGAGCTGCAGGGTCCCCATCTCACAGGTACACCTCTGTCTGGCCCTCTGCCACAACTGTCTGTCTGTTCCCTCAGGTCTGGAGGAAAAGCAAGTCATTTCACTACCCAAGAATAGCAAAGCATCATTTACTGGCTCAAATAGCTGACCAATCAGCCTATTACCAACCCTTAATTTGATCAGATACAATGCTATTTCACATTAAACAAATTGACAACAGACTTTCAGCTTCTAGGGAAGGACACTCAACATGCACAGCACTTACATAAATGACTGATGTTTGGCTGAGAGAAAAACATTTTTAAAAGATTGTGGGGGCTGTGTTAGACTTCATCGGGTGCTTCTTGAAATGGGTTTCCATGGCCGAGCAGCCGCACACAAGCCTAAGATCACCATGCGCAATGCCAAGCGTTGGCTGGAGTGGTGTAAAGCTCGCCGCTGTTGGACTCTGGAGCAGTGGAAATGAGATCTGTGGAGTGATGAATCACGCTTGGCATAGTGCCAACTGTAAAGTTTGGTGGGGGAGGAATAGGGGTCATCGGCTGTTTTTCATGGTTCGGGCTAGGCCCCTTCGTTCAAGGGAAGGAACATCTTAAGGCTACAGCATACAATAACATTCCAGATGACTCTCTGCTTCCACAGTATGGGGAAGGCCTGTTCCTGTTTCAGCATGACAATGCCCCCGTGCACAAAGTGAGGTCTATACATTGTTTTGTCGAGATCGTTGTGGAAGAACTTGACTGGCCTGCACAGAGCCCTGACCTCAACCTCATCGAACACCTTTGGGATGAATTGGAAAGCTGACTGCGAGCCAGGACTAATCGCCCAACATCAGTGACCGACCTCACTAATGCTCTTATGGCTGAATGGAAGTCCCTGCAGCAATGTTCCAACATCTAGTGGAAAGCCTTCTTCAGAAGAGTGGAGGCTGTTATAGCAGCAATGTTCCAACATCTAGTGGAAAGCCTTCCCAGAAGAGTGGAGGCTGTTATAGCAACAATGTTCCAACATCTAGTGGAAAGCCTTCCCAGAAGAGTGGATGCTGTTACAGCAGCAGAGGGGGGGACCAACTCCATGTTAATGGCCATGATTTTGGAATGAGATGATCAACGAGCAGTTGTCCATATACTTTTGGTGATGCAGTGTATGTTATGGTAGAGTAATAATGTATTATGTTGTATGTGATTGGACCCCAGGAAGAATAGCTGCTGCCTTGGCAGGAACTAATGGGGATCCCTAATAAACCCCAGGTAGAATAGCTGCTGCCTTGGCAGGAACTAATGGGGATCCATAATAAACCCCAGGAAGAGTAGCTGCTGCCTTGGCAGGAACTAATGGGGATCCCTAATAAACCCCAGGTAGAATAGCTGCTGCCTTGGCAGGAACTAATGGGGATCCATAATAAACCCCAGGAAGAGTAGCTGCTGCCTTGGCAGGAACTAATGGGGATCCCTAATAAACCCCAGGTAGAATAGCTGCTGCCTTGACAGGAACTAATGGGGATCCATAATAAACCCCAGGAAGAGTAGCTGCTGCCTGTCCAATCACATACAATAGAATAATACATTATTACACACTACCACATGCATGACCAAAAGTATGTGGACAACTGTCTGGCTAACCTGTCTGTCATTCTAACCTGTCTGTCATTCTAACCTGTCTGTCTGTCTGTCTAGCCTGTCTGTCTGTCTAGCCTGTCTCTCTGTCTAGCCTGTCTGTCATTCTAACCTGTCTGCCTGTCTAGCCTGTCTGCCTGTCTAGCCTGTCTGTCTGTCTAGCCTGTCTGTCTAATTGCGTGTGTGCTGCAGGTGGTCCAGTTCTGGGTGGATGTATTGAGTGGTCCGCTGAACGGAGCTCTTCAGAGTCATCAGCATCCTACTCTACAGACCAGCGCCTGTGACACCCTCTCCTCTATCCTACCACAGGCCTTCACACAGCTACCTGTAGGTACCCTCTATCCTACCTTCACACAGCTACCTGTAGGTACCCTCTATCCTACCACAGGCCTTCACACAGCTACCTGTAGGTACCCTCTATCCTACCACAGGCCTTCACTCAGCTACCTGTAGGTACCCTCTATCCTACCTTCACACTGCTACCTGTAGGTACCCTCTATCCTGCCTTCACACAGCTACCTGTAGGTACCCTCTATCCTACCACAGGCCTTCACACAGCTACCTGTAGGTACCCTCTATCCTGCCTTCACACAGCTACCTGTAGGTACCCTCTATCCTACCACAGGCCTTCACACAGCTACCTGTAGGTACCCTCTATCCTGCCTTCACACAGCTACCTGTAGGTACCCTCTATCCTACCACAGGCCTTCACACAGCTACCTGTAGGTACCCTCTATCCTACCACAGGCCTTCACACAGCTACCTGTAGGTACCCTCTATCCTACCACAGGCCTTCACACAGCTACCTGTAGGTACCCTCTATCCTACCACAGGCCTTCACACAGCTACCTGTAGGTACCCTCTATCCTACCACAGGCCTTCACACAGCTACCTGTAGGTACCCTCTATCCTACCACAGGCCTTCACACAGCTACCTGTAGGTACCCTCTATCCTGCCACAGGCCTTCACACAGCTACCTGTAGGTACCCTCTATCCTACCACAATCATTCACACAGCTACCTGTAGGTAACCTCTATCCTGCTTGTTCCTTGGCAGGCACTCAATTTCAAGCTGCTTTATTGGCATGAAAAACATTGTCATTATTGCCATAGCAACAATGTATACATTATACATTGTATTAAAATAAAGAAGAAGAAGAAGAAGAATATAAAATAGTAATTAAGTTAAATAAATAAATACAATACAATTGTAACGGTCAATAGTAGAATTTTTAATTTTTATTTTTTTTATTTAACTAGGCAAGTCAGTTAAGAACAAATTCTTATTTTCAATGACGGCCTAGGAACAGTGGGTTAACTGCCTGTTCAGGGGCAGAACGACAGATTTGTACCTTGTCAGCTCTGGGATTCAATCTTGCAACCTTCCGGTTGTTAGTCCAACGCTCTAACCACTAGGCTACCCTGCCGCCCCTGCATTACTACCACTACCATCATCATCATTACTATCACTACCATCATTACTATCACTACCATCATCATCATCACTACCATCATCATTACTATCACTACCATCATTACTATCACTACCATCATCATCATTACTATCACTACCATCATCATTACTACAACTACCATCATCATCATTACTATCACTACCATCATCATCATCACTACCATCATCATTACTATCACTACCATCATTACTATCACGACCATCATTACTACCACTACCATCATCATTACTATCACTACCATCATCATTACTATCACTACCATCATCATTACTATCACTACCATCATCATTACTATCACTACCATCATCATCATTACTATCACTACCATCATCATCATTACTATCACCATCATCATCATTACTATCACTACCATCATCATCATTACTATCACTACCATCATCATTACTATCACTACCATCATTACTATCACTACCATCATTACTATCACTACCATCATTACATCACTACCATCATACCATCATCATTACTACCCATCATTATCACTACCATCATCATTACTTACCACCATCATCATCATTACTACCACTCATCATTACTACCACTACCATCATCATCATTACTATCACTACCATCATCATCATTACTATCATCATTACCATCATTACATCATTACTACCATCATCATTACTACACTACCATCATTATCATCATTACTACCACTACTATCACTACCACTACCATCATTATTACATCATTACTATCACTACCATCATCATTACTATCACTTACTACCACTCCATCATTACTCATTACTACCATCACCATCATCATACTATCACTACCATCATTACACCTTACCACTACATCATTACACTTTACCAGTCAGCAGCATTACTACATCATCATTACTACCATCATCATCATTACTACCACTACCATCATCATCATTACACCACTACCATCATCATTACTACCACTCCATTACTAACTACCATCATTACTATCACTACCAATCATCATTACTACCACTACCATCATCATTACTACATCATCATTATCACTCACCATCATCATCATTACTATTACACTACCATCATCATCATTACTACCACTACCATCATCATTACTACCACTACCATCATTACTTCACTACCATCATCCGGACTACCACTACCAGAGGCTACCATCATGGTTACTATGACTACCATCATCATTACTATCACTACCACTACCATCATCCTACTACCACTACCATCATTACTTTACTATCACTCCATCCATTATTATTCATCATTACTACCACATCATTACAGATCACTACCATCATCATCATTACTACAGTACCATGATCTCACTACTGATCATTACTACCACTACCATCAACTACATCATCATCATTATACTAGGGAGGCATCAGGCCAGACATTATGGATGATCACATCATTAGTGCCCTTGTCACTTACTGTAGGGATTACTTTATCCATCATTCAGATCACTCATCATCATCATTACTACCATCCATCATCATACTACCACTACCATCATTATCATTACTACCATCATTACATCACTACCATCATTACTACCACACATCATTACTATATTACTATCACTACCATCATCATCATTACTACCACTACCATCATCATCATCACTACTACCACTACCATCATTACTACCATACATCATCATCATTACTACCACTACCATCATCATTACTCACTACCATCATCATTACTACCATCATCATCATTACTACCACTACCATCATCATCATTACTACACTACCATCATCATCATTACTACCACTACCATCATCATCATTACTACCACTACCATCATCATCATCATTACTACCACTACCATCATCATCATTACTACCACTACCATCATCATTACTACTACCATCATCATTACTATCACTACCATCATCATCATTACTACTACCATCATCATTACTACTACCACTACCATCATCATCATTACTACCACTCCATCTACCATCATCATTACTACCACTACCATCATTACTACCACTACCATCATCAACTCACTACCATCATCATCATACATTACCACTACCATCATCATCATTACTACCACTACCATCATCATCATTACTACCACTACCATCATCATCATTACTATTACTACCATCATTCATTACTATCACTACCATCATCATCATTACTACCACTACCATCATTACATTACATCATTACTACCATTCACCATCATCATCATTACTACCACTACCATCATCATCATTACTACCACTACCATCATTACTACCACTACCATCATTACTACATATTAATCATTTAGGTGGGGTCATCATACCATCATTACTACCACTTATTACCACTACCATCATTACTATCCTACCATCATTACTCCACTGGATCATTACTACCATCCACCATCATTACTACACTACCATCATTATTACTACCATCATCCTATCACTACCATCATCATACTACCTTAAATCATTACCATCACTATTACTACACATTCATACACTAGGGATTGCGGGCCATATTACTATCACTGGATCATTACTATCACTACCATTGTTCCACTATCATCATCATTACTATCACTATCATCACTTACATCATTACTATCACTACCATCATCATCATTACTACCACTACCATCATCATCATTACTACCTCACTACCATCATCATTACCAGACTACCATCATCATTACACCACATCATCATTACTATCACTACCATCATCACTCATCATTACTATCACTACCTATCATTCCTTACTACAGGTGGGTCATCATACTACCACTACTATCATCACTACCATCATCATCATTACTACCACTACCATCATCATCATTATCATACTACCACTACCATCATCATCATTACCACCACTACCATCATCATCATTACTATCACCATATTACCATCATTATCTCACCACTACTCATTACTACCACTACCATCATCATTACTACCATCATCACATTACATCACCACTACCACATCATCATTACTACCACTACCATCATTACTCATCATCACCACTTCACATACCACTACCATCATCATTACTACCACTACCATCATCATCATTACTATCACTACCATCATCATCATTACTACCACTACCATCATCATTACTACCACTACCATCATCATTACTATCACTACCATCATCATCATTACTACCACTACCATCATCATTACTACCACTACCATCATCATCATTACTACCACTACCATCATCATTACTACCACTACCATCATCATCATTACTACCACTACCATCATCATCATTACTATCACTACCATCATCATTACTATCACTACCATCATTACTACTATCATCATTACTACCATCATCATCACTACTACTACCATCATCACATACCATTACTATCACTACCATCATTACTATCACTACCATCATCATCATTACTACATCATTACTACCACTACCATCATCATCATACTACCACTACATTCATCATTACTATTACTACCATCATCATCATTACTACCACTACCATCATCACATTCACTACCACTACCATCATTACTATCACTACCATCATTACTACCACCACTACCATCATTATCATTACTACCATCATCATCATTACTATCACTACCATCATCATTACTATCACTACCATCATCATCATTACATTACTACTACCATCATCATCATACTACCACTCCATCATTACTACACACTACCATCATTACTACCATACCATCATTACTATCATACTACCATCATCATCATTACTACCATCATCATACCATCATCATCATTACTACATCATTACTATTACTACCATCATTACTATCCACTCATCATTCACCACTATCACTACCATCATTCATTACTACCACTCATCATCATCATTACTATCACTCACCATCATCATCATTACTACCACTACCATCATTACTACCATCATCATTACCACTACATCATTACTACCACTACCATCATTACCATCATCATCATTACTACCACTACCATCATCATTACTATCACTACCATCATTCATCACCATCATCATTACTACTATCATCATACCATACCATCATTACTACCATCATCATCATTACTACCACTACCATCATCATTACTATCACTACCATCACCATCATTACTATCACCATCATCATCATTACTATCACTACATCATTACATCATTCATTACTATCACTACCATCATCATCATTACTACCACTACCATCATCATACTTACTACCATCATTATTACCATACCATCATCATCATTACTACCACTACCATCATCATCATTACTATCACTACCATCATCATCATTACTCATCATTACTACCATCATCATCATTACTACCACTACCATCATCATCATCATTACTACCACTACCATACCATCATTACTACCACTACCATCATTACTTACTCATCATCATTACTATCACTACCATCATTACTACCATCATCATCATTACTATCACTACCATCATCATCATTACTACCACTACCATCATCATCATTACTACCACTACCATCATTACTACCACTACCATCATTACTACCACTACCATCATTACTATCATCATCATACTATCACTACCATCATCATCATTACTATCACTACCATCATCATCATTACTATCACTACCATCATTACTACAACTACCATCATCATCATTGCTATACCATCATCATTACTACCACTACATCATTACTACCATCATCCACTACCATCATCATCTATTATCACTATCACTACCATCATTACTATCACTCCATCATTACTACCACTACCATCATCATCATTACTACCACTACCATCATCATCATTACTATCACTACCATCATCACTTACCACTACCATCATCATCATTACTACCACTACCATCATTATTACTATCACTACCATCATTACTATCATACTCACTACCATCATTACTACCACTACCATCATCATCATTACTCATCATCATTACTACCACTACCATCATCATTACTACTCACTACCATCATCATCATCATTACTACACTACCATCATCATCATTACTACCACTACCATCATCATCATCATACCATCATCACTATCACTACCATCATCATTACTACCTACCATCATCATCATTACTACCACTACCATCATTACTACCATACATCATTACACTACACTACCATCATTACATTATCACTACCATCATTACTACCATCATTACTACCATCATCATTACATCATCCATATTACTATCACTACCATCATCATCATTACTACATCATTACATTACTACCACTACCATCATCATCATCATCATCATTACTATCACTACCATCATCATCATTACTATCTACCACTACCATCATCATTACTATTACATCATTACTACCATCATCATTTACTACCACTACCATCATTACATCATCATCATTACTACCATCATCATTACTACCACTACCATCATTACTACCACTACCATCATTACTACCATCATCATCATTACTACCATCATCATTACTATCACTACCATCATCATCATTACTACCATCATCATTACTATCACTACCATCATCATCATTACTACCACTACCATCATCATCATTACTACCACTACCATCATCATTTACTACCACTACCATCATCATCTATTACCATCATTACTACATCACCATCATCATCATTACTATCACTACCATCATCATCATCATTACTACACTACCATCATTACTATCACTACCATCATCATCATACTATCACTACCATCATCATCATTACTACCACTACCATCATCATCATTACTACACTACCATCATCATCATTACTATCACTACCATCATCACTATCATCATCATCATTACTACATCATCATCATCATCATTACTATCACCATCATCATCATTACTATCATCACTTACCATCATTACTACCATCATCATTACTATCACTACCATCATTACTACCATCATCATCATCATTACTATCACTACCATCATCATTACTATCACTACCATCATCACTATCACTACCATCATCATCATTACTACCACTACCATCATTACTATCATCCATCATTACTACCACTACCATCATTACTACCACTCCATCATTACACTACCACTACCATCATCATTACTATCACTACCATCATCATTACATTACTACCCATCATCATTACTACCACTACCATCATCATTACTATCACTACCATCATCATTCCATCATTACTACACTACCATCATTACATCATCATTACTACCACTACATCATCATTACTATCACTACCATCATCATCATTACTACTACCACCATCATCATTACTATCACTACCATCATTACTACCATCATCATTACTATCACTACCACCATCATCATTACTACCACTACCATCATCATTACTACCACTACCATCATTACTACCACTACCATCATTACTACCACTACATCATCATTACTATCACTACCATCATCATCATCATTACTACCACTACCATCATCATACACTACTCACTACCATCATTACATCACTACCATCATCATTACTACACTACCATCATTACTATCACTACCATCATCATCATCCATCATCATTACTACCACTACCATCATCATCATTACTATCACTACCATCATCATTACTATCACTACCATCATCATCATTACTACCACTACCATCATTACTACCATCATCATTACTATCACTACCATCATCATTACTACCACTACCATCATTACTACCATCATCATTACTATCACTACCATCATCATCATTACTACCACTACCATCATCATCATTACTACCACTACCATCATCATTACTACCACTACATCATCATTACATCACTCCATCTATCACTACCATCATCATCATTTACCATCATTACATCCATCATTACTACCATCATCATTACTACCATCATATCATCATTACTACCATACCATCATTTACTATCACTACCATCATTACTATCACTCCATCATTACTACCATCATTCATTACTATCACTACCATCATTACTACCATCATCATCATTACATCACTACTACATCACTACCATCATCATCATCATTACCACATTACTATCACTCATCATCATTACTATCACTACATCATCATCATTACTACCACTACCATCATCATCATTACTATCACTACCATCATCATTACTACCACTACCATCATCATTATTACTACCACATTACCATCATCATCATTACCATCATCACTACCACTACCATCATTACTACACACCATCATCATTACTACCACTACCATCATTACACCACTACCATCATCATACTACCACTATCATCATTACTACATTACTATCATCTTACCATCATCATTACTACCACTACCATCATCATACTACCACTACATCATCATTACTACTACTATTATCATCACTTACTATCATCATCATTACTACCACTACCATCATCATCATTACTATTACTACCATCATCATTACTACCACTACCATCATTACCATCATCATCATTACTACCACTACCATCATACTACCATCATCATCATTACTACCATCATCATTACTACCACTCATCATTACTACCATCATCATTACCATCATCACCATCACTACCATCCATCATTACTACCATCATCATCATCATTGCTACCATCATCATCATTACTATTACTACCATCATCATCATTACTATCACTACCATCATCATCATTACTATCACTACCATCATTACTATCGCCATCATCATTACCACTACCATCATTACCATCATTACTATCATACATTACTACCACTCATTACACCATCATCATTATTACTACCACTACCATCATCATTACCACATCATCATTATCACTACCATCATCATCATTACTATCACTACCATCATCATTACTACCACTACCATCATCATTATTACTATCACCATCACTCATCATTACTACCACTACCATCATTACTACCTATCATCATTACTACCACTACCATCATTACTACTACCATCATTACTATCACTATCATCATCATTACTACCACTACCATCATCATCATTCATTACTACCACTTGACCATCATTACGTCACATCATCACCATCATTACTACCATTACTACATCATCATTACTACCACTACCATCATCATTCACTACCATCACTACTATCATCATCATTACTATCACTACCATCATCATTACCACTACCATCATCATCATTACTACCACTACCATCATCATCATTACTACCATCATCATTTACCATCATCATCATCATCTACCACTACCATCATTACTATCATCATTACTACCACTACCATCATCATTATCATACCACTACCATCATCATCATTACTACCATACCATCATCATCACTACCATCATCATCATCATACTATCACTACCATCATTATTACCACTACCATCATCATCATTACCATATCATTACTACCATCATCATTACTATCACTACCATCATCATCATTACTACCACTACCATCATCATCATTACTATCACTACCACTACTACCATCATCATTACTACCACTACCATCATCATTACTACCATCATCATTACTACCACTACCATCATTACTATCACTACCATCATCATCATTACTATCACTACCATCATCATTACTATCACTACCATCATTACTACCATCATCATTACTATCACTACCATCATCATCATTACTACCACTACCATCATCATTACTACCACTACCATCATCATCATTATTACTATCACTACCATCATCACCATCATCATTACTATTTATACACTACATCATCATTACTACCATACCATCATTACTATCACTACCATCATCATTACTACCACACCATCATCATCATTATTACTATCACTACCATCATCATCATTACTACCACTACCATCATTACTACCACTACCATCATTACTATCACTACCATCATCATCATTACTACCACTACCATCATCATCATCATTACTACCACCACTACCATCATCATCATTACTATCACTACCATCATTACTACCATCACTACCATCATTACTACCATCACTACCATCATTACTACCATCATCATTACTATCACTACCATCATCATCATTACTACACTACTACATTACTATCATCATCATTACTACCACTACCATCATCATCCATCATTACTATCACTACCATCATTACTACCATCATCATTATTACTACCATCATCATTACTATACTACCATCATCATTACCACTACCATCATCATCATTACTACCATCATCATTACTACCACTACCATCATTACTACTATCACATACCACTACATTACCATCATCATTACTACCACTACCATCATTATTTACTACCACTACCATCATTACTATCATCATTACTACCACTACCATCATCATACTATCACTACCATCATTACTACCACTACCATCATTACTATCACTACCATCATTACTACTACCATCATCATTACTACCATCATCATTACTATCACTACCATCATTTACTACCATCATCACTACCACTACCATCATTACTACATCATACCATCATCATTACCATCATCATCATTACTACCACTACCATCATCATCATTACTATCATCATTACTATCATCCATCATTACTATCACTACCATCATCTACCATCATTACCACATCATCATCATCTATCACTACCATCATTTACTACCACTCATCATCATCATACTATCATTACTCACCATCATCACTACCATCATTACTATCATCACTACCATCATCATTACTACCACTACCATCATTACTACCATCATCATTACTATCACTACCATCATTACTACCACTACCATCATTACTACCACCATCATTACTACCATCATCATCATTACTACCACTACCATCATTACTACCATCATCATTACTACCATCCATCATTACTATCACTACCATCATCATTACTACCACTACCATCATCATCATTACTACCACTACCATCATCATCACTACCACTACCATCATTACTACCACTCATCTACCATCATCATCATTACTACCATCACTACCATCATCATCATTACTACCACTACCATCATCATCATTACTACCACTACCATCATCATTACTATCATCCATCATTACTACCATCATCATTACCTACCATCATCATTACATACCATCACTACCATCATCATCATACCATCATTACTATCACTCATCATCATTACTACTACCACATCATTACTACCACTACTACCATCATCATTACTACCACTACCATCATTACTACCACTACCATCATTACTATTACTACCATCATCATTACTACCATCATAACTATCATTACATTTATTACTACCATCATTACTATCCATCATCATTACTATCACTACCATCATCACTACCATCATCATTACACTACCATTACATCATTACTATCACTACCATCATCATCATTACTATCACTACCACTACCATCATCATTACTACCACTACCATCATTACTACCATCATCATACTACCATCATCATTACTACCATCATCATCATTACTACCACTACCATCATTACATCACTACCATCACTACCACATCATCATTACTATCACTACCATCATTACTACTACTACCATCATTACTCATCATCATTACTATCACTACCATCATCATCATTACTACCATCATCATTACTACCACTACATCATCATCATTACTACCATCATCATACCATCATTACTACCATCATCATTACTACCACTACCATCATCATCATTACTATCACTACCATCATCATCATTACTACCATCATCATTATCATCCACTACCATCATCATCATTACTACCACTACCATCATCATCTACTACTACCATCATTACTACCACTACCATCATTACTACCATTACTACCATCATCATTACTATCACTACCATCATCATCATTACTACCACTACCATCATCATCATTATTACTACCACTACCATCATCATCATTATTACTATCACTACCATCATCATCATTACTACCACTACCATCATCATTACCATCATCATTACTACCACTACCATCATTACTACCACTACCATCATTACTACCACTACCATCATTACTACCATTACTACCATCATCATTACTACCACTACCATCATCATTACTACCACTACACCATCATTACTATCTACTATCATCATCATTACTATTACTACCATCATCATCATTACTACCACTACCATCATCATCATTATTACTATCACTACCATCATCATCATTACCATCACTACCATCATCATTACTATCACTACCATCATCATCATTACTATCATCATTACTACCATCATCATTACTACCACTACCATCATTACTACCATCATCATTACTACCACTACCATCATTACTATCACTACCATCATCATCATTACTATCACTACCATCATCATCATTACTATCACTACCATCATCATTACTACCACTACCATCATCATCATTACTACCACTACCATCATTACTACCACTACCATCATCATTACTACCATCACTACCATCATCATTACTACCACTACCATCATCATCATTACTATCACTACCATCATCATTACTACCATCATCATTACTATCACTACCATCATCATTACTACCACTACCACCATCATCATTACTACCACTACCACCATCATCATTACTACCACTACCATCATTACTACTACCATCATCATTACTACCACTACCATCATTACTACCATCATCATCATTACTACCACTAGCATCATCATTACTATCACTACCATCATCATCATTACTACTACCACCATCATCATTACTACCACTATCATCATTACTACCACTACCATCATCATCATTACTACCACTACCATCATCATTACTTACTACCATCATCATTACTACACATCATCATTACTACCACTACACTACCATCATTACTATCACTACCATCATTACTACCATCATTACTATCACTACCATCATTACTACCATCAGTACTACCACTACCATCATTACTATCACTACCATCATTACTACCATCATTACTATCACTACCATCATTATCATTACTACCACTACCATCATTACTATCACTACCATCATCATTACTACCACTACCATCATCATCATTACTATCACTACCATCATCATTACTACCACTACCAGCATTACTACCATCATCATCATTACTATCATTACCATCATCATTTACTATCACTACCACTCCATCATCACCACTACCATCATTACTACCATCATCATTACTATTACCATCATTACTACCATCATCATCATCATATTACTATCACTACCATCATCATCATTACTATCACTACCATCATCATCATCTACCACACATTATCATTACATCACTACCATCATCATCACTATCACTACCATCATTACTACCACTACCATCATTACTACCACTACACATCATTACTACCACATCATTACTCACATATACCATCATCATTACTATCACTACCATCATCATCATTACTATCACTACCATCATCACTACTACCATCACTACTACCATCATCATCATTACTTACTACCACTACCATCATTACTACCATCATCATTACTACACTACCATCATTACTACCACTACCATCATCATTACTATCAACTACCATCATCATTATTACTATCACTACCATCATCATCATTACTACCACTACCATCATTACTACCACTATGTTCATTACTACCATCATCATTACTACCATCATCATCATTACTCACTACCACTACCATCATCATCATTACTACCACTACCATCATCATTACCATCATCATCATTACCACTACCATCATTATCATTACTACATCATCATTACTACCACTACCATCATCATCATTACTTCACTACCATCATTACTATCATCATCATTACTATCACTACCATCATCACCATCATACATCATCATCATTACTACCACTACCATCATCATCATTACTACCACTACCATCATTACTACCACTACCATCATTACCATCATTACTATCATTACATATTACTACCACTACCATCATCATACCACTACCATCATACATCATCATTACTACCACTATCATCATTATTACCACTACCATCATTACTACCACTACATCATCATCATTACTACCACTACCATCATCATTACTACCATCATACTATCATCATCATTACTATCACTACCATCATCATCATTACTACACTACCATCATCATTACTACCATCATTACCACTACCATCATTACCATCATCACTACCACTACCATCATCATCATTACTACACTACCATCATCATTACTATCACTACTACTATCATTACTATCACTACCATCATCCATCATCATTACTATCACTACCATCATCATCATTACTACCACTACCATCATTACTACCACTACCATCATTACCACTACCATCATTACTACCACTACCATCATTACTACCACTATCATCATTACTACCACTACCATCATTACTACCACTACCATCATTACTACCACTACCATCATTACTACCACTACCATCATCATCATTACTACCATCATCATTACTATCACTACCATCATCATCATTACTACCACTACCACCATCATCATTACTATCACTACCATCATTACTACCATCATCATTACTATCACTACCATCATCATCATTACTACCACTACCACCATCATCATTACTACCACTACCACCATCATCATTACTACCACTACCACCATCATCATTACTACCACTACCATCATCATCATTACTATCACTACCATCATTACTACTACCATCATCATTACTACCACTACCATCATTACTACCACTACCATCATCATTACTATCACTACCATCATTACTACCATCATCATCATTACTACCACTAGCATCATCATTACTATCACTACCATCATCATCATTACTACCACTACCACCATCATCATTACTACCACTACCACCATCATCATTACTACCACTACCACCATCATCATTACTATCACTACCATCATCATCATTACTACCACTACCACCATCATCATTACTACCACTACCACCATCATCATTACTACCACTACCACCATCATCATTACTACCACTACCACCATCATCATTACTACCACTACCATCATTACTACCACTACCATCATCATTACAACCACTACCATCATCATCATTACAACCACTACCATCATTACTACCACTACCATCATCATCATTACTACCACTACCATCATTACTACCACTACCATCATCATTACTACCACTACCATCATCATTACTACCACTACCATCATCATTACTATCACTACCATCATTACTATCACTACCATCATTACTACCATCATTACTATCACTACCATCATTACTACCATCAGTACTACCACTACCATCATTACTATCACTACCATCATTACTACCATCATTACTACCACTACCATCATTACTATCACTACCATCATTACTACCATCATTACTACCATCATTACTACCACTACCATCATCACTACCATCATTACTACCACTACCATCATCACTACCATCATTACTACCACTACCATCATTACTACCACTACCATCATTACTACCATCATCATTACTATCACTACCATCATCATCATTACTACCACTACCATCATCATCATTACTACCACTACCATCATTACTACCATCATCATTACTATCACTACCATCATTACTATCACTACCATCATTACTACCATCATCATCATTACTACCATCATCATCATTACTACCACTACCACCATCATCATTACTACCACTACCATCATTACTACCATCATCATCATTACTATCACTACCATCATCATTACTACCACTACCATCATTACTACCACTACCATCATTACTACCATCATCATTACTATCACTACCATCATTACTACCATCATCATTACTATCACTACCATCATTACTATCACTACCATCATTACTATCACTACCATCATTACTATCACTACCATCATCATCATTACTACCACTACCATCATCATCATTACTACCACTACCATCATTACTACCACTACCATCATTACTACCATCATCATTACTATCACTACCATCATCATCATTACTACCACTACCATCATCATCATTACTACCACTACCATCATCATCATTACTACCACTACCATCATTACTACCACTACCATCATTACTACCACTACCATCATTCCTTCCATTACTATCACTACCATCATCATCATTACTACCACTACCATCATCATCATTACTATCACTACCATCATCATCATTACAATCACTACCATCATCATTACTATCACTACCATCATCATTACTACCATCATCATCATTACTATCACTACCACTACCATCATTACTACCACTACCATCATCATCATTACTACCACTACCATCATCATCATTACTATCACTACCACTACCATCATTACTATCACTACCACTACCATCATCATTACTACAACTACCATCATCATCATTACTACCACTACCATCATTACTACCACTACCATCATTACTACCACTACCATCATTACTACCACTACCATCATTACTACCACTATCATCATTACTACCACTACCATCATTACTACCACTACCATCATTACTACCACTACCATAATTACTACCACTACCATCATCATCATTACTACCATCATCATTACTATCACTACCATCATCATCATTACTACCACTACCACCATCATCATTACTATCACTACCATCATTACTACCATCATCATTACTATCACTACCATCATCATCATTACTACCACTACCACCATCATCATTACTACCACTACCACCATCATCATTACTACCACTACCACCATCATCATTACTACCACTACCATCATCATCATTACTATCACTACCATCATTACTACTACCATCATCATTACTACCACTACCATCATTACTACCACTACCATCATTACTATCACTACCATCATTACTACCATCATCATCATTACTACCACTAGCATCATCATTACTATCACTACCATCATCATCATTACTACCACTACCACCATCATCATTACTACCATCATACCACCATCATCATTACTACATTACTACCACTACCATCATCATTACTACACCATCATCATCATCATTACTACCACTACCACCATCATTACTACCACTACCACCATCATCATTACTACCACTACCACCATCATCATTACTACCACTACCACCATCATCATTACTACCACTACCATCATTACTACCACTACCATCATCATTACAACCACTACCATCATCATCATTACAACCACTACCATCATTACTACCACTACCATCATCATCATTACTACCACTACCATCATTACTACCACTACCATCATCATTACTACCACTACCATCATCATTACTACCACTACCATCATCATTACTATCACTACCATCATTACTATCACTACCATCATTACTACCATCATTACTATCACTACCATCATTACTACCATCAGTACTACCACTACCATCATTACTATCACTACCATCATTACTACCATCATTACTACCACTACCATCATTACCATCATTACTACCACTACCATCATTACTACCATCATTACTACCACTACCATCATTACTACCACTACCATCATCACTACCATCATTACTACCACTACCATCATTACTACCACTACCATCATTACTACCATCATCATTACTATCACTACCATCATCATCATTACTACCACTACCATCATCATCATTACTACCACTACCATCATTACTACCATCATCATTACTATCACTACCATCATTACTATCACTACCATCATTACTACCATCATCATCATTACTACCATCATCATCATTACTACCACTACCATCATCATTACTACCACTACCATCATCATTACTACCACTACCATCATTACTACCACTACCATCATCATTACAACCACTACCATCATCATCATTACAACCACTACCATCATTACTACCACTACCATCATTACTACCACTACCATCATCATTACTATCACTACCATCATTACTACCACTACCATCATCATTACTATCACTACCATCATTACTACCACTACCATCATCATTACTATCACTACCATCATTACTATCACTACCATCATTACTACCATCATTACTATCACTACCATCATTACTACCATCAGTACTACCACTACCATCAGTACTACCACTACCATCATTACTACCATCATTACTACCACTACCATCATTACTATCACTACCATCATTACTACCATCATTACTACCATCATTACTACCACTACCATCATTACTACCATCATCATTACTATCACTACCATCATCATCATTACTACCACTACCACTATCATCATCATTACTACCACTACCATCATTACTACCATCATCATTACTATCACTACCATCATTACTACCATCATCATCATTACTACCATCATCATCATTACTACCACTACCACCATCATCATTACTATCACTACCATCAGTACTATCACTACCATCATTACTACCATCATCATTACTATCACTACCATCATCATCACTACCATCATTACTACCATCATCATCATTACTACCACTACCACCATCATCATTACTATCACTACCATCAGTACTATCACTACCATCATTACTACCATCATCATTACTATCACTACCATCATCATCACTACCATCATTACTACCATCATCATTACTACCACTACCACCATCATCATTACTACCACTACCATCATTACTACCATCATCATTACTATCACTACCATCATCATCACTACCAATACCATCATCATCACTACCATCACTACCATCATCATACCAGTACTACCATCACCCCTACTACCCATACCAGTACTACCGTCACCCCTACTACCCATACCAGTACTACCGTCACCCCTACTACCCATACCAGTACTACCGTCACCCCTACCACCCATACCAGTACTACTGTCACCCCTACTACCCATACCAGTACTACCGTCACCCCTACTACCCATACCAGTACTACCGTCACCCCTACTACCCATACCAGTACTACTGTCACCCCTACTACCCGTATCAGTACTACCGTCACCCCTACTACCCGTACCAGTACTACCGTCACCCCTACTACCCGTACCAGTACTACGTCACCCCTACTACCCGTACCAGTACTACCGTCACCCCTTCTACCCATACCAGTACTACCATCACCCCTACTACCCATACCAGTACTACAGTCACCCTTAATACCAGTACCAGTACTACCGTCACCCCTACTACCAGTACTACCGTCACCCCTACTACCCATACCAGTACTACCATCACCCCTACTACCCATACTAGTACTACAGTCACCCCTAATACCAGTACCAGTACTACAGTCACCCATACTACCAGTACTACCGTCACCCCTACTACTCATACCAGTACTACCGTCACCCCTACTACAAATACCAGTACTGCCGTCACCCCTACTACCCATACCAGTACTGCCGTCACCCCTACCACCCATACCAGTACCCCTACTACCCATACCAGTCACCCCCCCTACTACCCATACCAGTACTGCCCATACCAGTCTGCCGTCACCCCTACCACCCATACCAGTACTACCGTCACCCCTACTACCCATACCAGTACTACCGTCACCCCTACTACCCATACCAGAACTACTGTCACCCCTACTACCCATACCAGTACTACTGTCACCCCTACTACCCATACCAGTACTACTGTCACCCCTACTACCCATACCAGTACTACCGTCACCCCTTCTACCCATACCAGTACTACAGTCACCCTTAATACCAGTACCAGTACTACCGTCACCCCTACTACCAGTACTACCGTCACCCCTACTACCCATACCAGTACTACCATCACCCCTACTACCCATACCAGTACTACAGTCACCCCTAATACCAGTACCAGTACTACAGTCACCCCTAATACCAGTACCAGTACTACAGTCACCCATACTACCAGTACTACCGTCACCCCTACTACTCATACCAGTACTACCGTCACCCCTACTACAAATACCAGTACTACCGTCACCCCTACTACCCATACCAGTACTACCATCACCCCTACTACCCATACCAGTACTACAGTCACCCCTAATACCAGTACTACAGTCACCCATACTACCAGTACTACCGTCACCCCTACTACTCATACCAGTACTACCGTCACCCCTACTACAAATACCAGTACTACCGTCACCCCTACTACAAATACCAGTACTGCCGTCACCCCTACTACCCATACCAGTACTGCCGTCACCCCTACCACCCATCCCAGTACTACCGTCACCCCTACTACCCATACCAGTACTGCCGTCACCCCTACCACCCATACCAGTACTACCGTCACCCCTACCACCCATACCAGTACTACCGTCACCCCTACTACCCATACCAGTACTGCCGTCACCCCTACCACCCATACCAGTACTACCGTCACCCCTACTACCCATACCAGTACTACCGTCACCCCTACTACCCATACCAGAACTACTGTCACCCCTACTACCCATACCAGTACTACTGTCACCCCTACTATCCATACCAGTACTACTGTCACCCCTACTACCCATACCAGTACTACCGTCACCCCTTCTACCCATACCAGTACTAAAGTCACCCTTAATACCAGTACCAGTACTACCGTCACCCCTACTACCAGTACTACCGTCACCCCTACTACCCATACCAGTACTACCATCACCCCTACTACCCATACCAGTACTACAGTCACCCCTAATACCAGTACCAGTACTACAGTCACCCATACTACCAGTACTACCGTCACCCCTACTACTCATACCAGTACTACCGTCACCCCTACTACAAATACCAGTACTGCCGTCACCCCTACTACGCATACCAGTACTGCCGTCACCCCTACCACCCATACCAGTACTACCGTCACCCCTACTACCCATACCAGTACTGCCGTCACCCCTACCACCCATACCAGTACTACCGTCACCCCTACTACCCATACCAGTACTGCCGTCAACCCTACCACCCATACCAGTACTACCGTCACCCCTACTACCCATACCAGTACTACCGTCACCCCTACCACCCATACCAGTACTACTGTCACCCCTACTACCCATACCAGTACTACTGTCACCCCTACTACCCATACCAGTACTACAGTCACCCCTAATACCAGTACTACCGTCACCCCTACTACCCATACCAGTACTACCGTCACCCCTACTACCCATAGCAGTACTACCGTCACCCCTACTACCCATACCAGTACTACCCATACCAGTACTACCGTCACCCCTACTACCCATACCAGTACTACCGTCACCCCTACTACCCATACCAGTACTACCGTCACCCCTACTACCCATAACAGTACTACCGTCACCCCTACTACCCATACCAGTACTACAGTCACCCCTACTACCCATACCAGTACTACAGTCACCCCTGCTACCCATACCAGTACTACCGTCACCCCTTCTACCCATACCAGTACTACCATCACCCCTACTACCCATACCAGTACTACAGTCACCCTTAATACCAGTACCAGTACTACCGTCACCCCTACTACCAGTACTACCGTCACCCCTACTACCCATACCAGTACTACCATCACCCCTACTACCCATACCAGTACTACAGTCACCCCTAATACCAGTACTACAGTCACCCATACTACCAGTACTACCGTCACCCCTACTACTCATACCAGTACTAGTCACCCTACTACAATACCAGTACTACCGTCAGCCCTACTACAAATACCAGTACTGCCACCACCCCTACTACCCATACCAGTACTACCGTCACCCCTACTACCCATACCAGTACTACCGTCACCCCTACTACCCATACCAGAACTACTGTCACCCCTACTACCCATACCAGTACTACTGTCACCCCTACTACCCATACCAGTACTACTGTCACCCCTACTACCCATACCAGTACTACCGTCACCCTTCTACCCATACCAGTACTACAGTCACCCTTAATACCAGTACCAGTACTACCGTCACCCCTACTACCAGTACTACCGTCACCCCTACTACCCATACCAGTACTACCATCACCCCTACTACCCATACCAGTACTACAGTCACCCCTAATACCAGTACCAGTACTACAGTCACCCATACTACCAGTACTACCGTCACCCCTACTACTCATACCAGTACTACCGTCACCCTACTACAAATACCAGTACTGCCGTCACCCCTACTACGCATACCAGTACTGCCGTCACCCCTACCACCCATACCAGTACTACCGTCACCCCTACTACCCATACCAGTACTGCCGTCACCCTACCACCCATACCAGTACTACCGTCACCCTTACTACCCATACCAGTACTGCCGCAACCCTACCACCCATACCAGTACTACCGTCACCCCTACTACCCATACCAGTACTACCATCACCCCTACCACCCATACCAGTACTACTGTCACCCCTACTACCCATACCAGTACTACTGTCACCCCTACTACCCATACCAGTACTACAGTCACCCTAATACCAGTACTACTGCGTCACCCCTACTACCCATACCAGTACTACCGTCACCCCTACTACCCATAGCAGTACTACCCCTCACCCCTACTACCCATACCAGTACTACCCATACCAGTACTACCATCACCCTACTACCCATACCAGTACTACCGTCACCCCTACTACCCATACCAGTACTACCGTCACCCCTACTACCCATAACAGTACTACCGTCACCCCTACTACCCATACCAGTACTACAGTCACCCCTACTACCCATACCAGTACTACAGTCACCCCTGCTACCCATACCAGTACTACCGTCACCCCTTCTACCCATACCAGTACTACCATCACCCCTACTACCCATACCAGTACTACAGTCACCCTTAATACCAGTACCAGTACTACCGTCACCCCTACTACCAGTACTACCGTCACCCCTACTACCCATACCAGTACTACCATCACCCCTACTACCCATACCAGTACTACAGTCACCCCTAATACCAGTACCAGTACCCATACTACCAGTACTACCGTCACCCCTACTACTCATACCAGTACTACCGTCACCCCTACTACAAATACCAGTACTACCGTCAGCCCTACTACAAATACCAGTACTGCCGTCACCCCTACTACCCATACCAGTACTGCCGTCACCCCTACCACCCATCCCAGTACTACCGTCACCCCTACTACCCATACCAGTACTGCCGTCACCCCTACCACCCATACCAGTACTACCGTCACCCCTACTACCCATACCAGTACTGCCGTCACCCCTACCACCCATACCAGTACTACCGTCACCCCTACTACCCATACCAGTACTACCGTCACCCCTACTACCCATACCAGAACTACTGTCACCCCTACTACCCATACCAGTACTACTGTCACCCCTACTACCCATACCAGTACTACTGTCACCCCTACTACCCATACCAGTACTACCGTCACCCCTTCTACCCATACCAGTACTACAGTCACCCTTAATACCAGTACCAGTACTACCGTCACCCCTACTACCAGTACTACCGTCACCCCTACTACCCATACCAGTACTACCATCACCCCTACTACCCATACCAGTACTACAGTCACCCCTAATACCAGTACCAGTACTACAGTCACCCATACTACCAGTACTACCGTCACCCCTACTACTCATACCAGTACTACCGTCACCCCTACTACAAATACCAGTACTGCCGTCACCCCTACTACCCATACCAGTACTGCCGTCACCCCTACCACCCATACCAGTACTACCGTCACCCCTACTACCATACCAGTACTGCCGTCACCCCTACCACCCATACCAGTACTACCGTCACCCCTACTACCCATACCAGTACTGCCGTCAACCCTACCACCCATACCAGTACTACCGTCACCCCTACTACCCATACCAGTACTGCCGTCACCCCTAGTACCCATACCAGTACTACCCATACCAGTACTACCATCACCCCTACTACCCATACCAGTACTACCATCACCCCTACTACCCATACCACTACTACCGTCACCCGTACCAGTACTACCGTCACCCGTACCAGTACTACCGTCACCCCTACTACCCATACCAGTACTACCGTCACCCCTACTACCCATACCAGTACTACCGTCACCCCTACTACCCATACCAGTACTACAGTCACCCCTACTACCCATACCAGTACTACCATCACCCCTTCTACGCATACCAGTACTACCATCACCCCTACTACCCATACCAGTACTACAGTCACCCCTAATACCAGTACCAGTACTACAGTCACCCATACTACCAGTACTACCGTCACCCCTACTACCCATACCAGTACTACTGTCACCCCTACTACCCATACCAGTACTACTGTCACCCCTACTACCCATACCAGTACTACCGTCACCCCTTCTACCCATACCAGTACTACAGTCACCCTTAATACCAGTACCAGTACTACCGTCACCCCTACTACCAGTACTACCGTCACCCCTACTACCCATACCAGTACTACCATCACCCCTACTACCCATACCAGTACTACAGTCACCCCTAATACCAGTACCAGTACTACAGTCACCCATACTACCAGTACTACCGTCACCCCTACTACTCATACCAGTACTACCGTCACCCCTACTACAAATACCAGTACTGCCGTCACCCCTACTACCCATACCAGTACTGCCGTCACCCCTACCACCCATACCAGTACTACCGTCACCCCTACCACCCATACCAGTACTGCCGTCACCCTACCACCCATACCAGTACTACCATCACCCCTACTACCCATACCAGTACTGCCGTCAACCCTACCACCCATACCAGTACTACCGTCACCCCTACCCCATACCAGTACTGCCGTCCCCCTAGTACCCATACCAGTACTACCCATACCAGTACTACCATCACCCCTACTACCCATACCAGTACTACCATCACCCCTACTACCCATACCACTACTACCGTCACCCGTACCCGTGCAGTACTACCGTCACCCCTACTACCCATACCAGTACTACCGTCACCCCTACTACCCATACCAGTACTACCACCCCTACTACCCATACCAGTACTACCGTCACCCCTACTACCCATACCAGTACTACCATCACCCCTACTACCAGTACCAGTACTACAGTCACCCCTAATACCAGTACCAGTACTACAGTCACCCATACTACCAGTACTACCGTCACCCCTACTACTCATACCAGTACTACTGTCACCCCTACTACAAATACCAGTACTACCACACCCCTACTACCCATACCAGTACTACCATCACCCCTACTACCCATACCAGTACTACAGTCACCCCTAATACCAGTACTACAGTCACCCATACTACCAGTACTACCGTCACCCCTACTACTCATACCAGTACTACCCAATCACCCCTACTACAAATACCAGTACTACCGTCACCCCTACTACAAATACCAGTACTGCCGTCACCCCTACTACCCATACCAGTACTGCCGTCACCCCTACCACCCATCCCAGTACTACCGTCACCCCTACTACCCATACCAGTACTGCCGTCACCCCTACCACCCATACCAGTACTACCGTCACCCCTACCACCCATACCAGTACTACCGTCACCCCTACTACCCATACCAGTACTGCCGTCACCCCTACCACCCATACCAGTACTACCGTCACCCCTACTACCCATACCAGTACTACCGTCACCCCTACTACCCATACCAGAACTACTGTCACCCCCTACTACCCATACCAGTACTACTGTCACCCCTACTACCCATACCAGTACTACTGTCACCCCTACTACCCATACCAGTACTACCGTCACCCCTTCTACCCATACCAGTACTACAGTCACCCTAATACCAGTACCAGTACTGCCGTCACCCCTACTACCAGTACTACCGTCACCCCTACTACCCATACCAGTACTACCATCACCCCTACTACCCATACCAGTACTACAGTCACCCTAATACCAGTACCAGTACTACAGTCACCCATACTACCAGTACTACCGTCACCCCTACTACTCATACCAGTACTACACCATCACCCCTACTACAAATACCAGTACTGCCGTCACCCCTACTACCCATACCAGTACTGCCGTCACCCCTACCACCCATACCAGTACTACCGTCACCCCTACTACCCATACCAGTACTGCCGTCACCCCTACCACCCATACCAGTACTACCGTCACCCCTACTACCATACCAGTACTGTCGCAACCCTACTACCCATACCAGTACTACCGTCACCCCTACTACCCATACCAGTACTACCGTCACCCCTACTACCCATACCAGTACTACTGTCACCCCTACTACCCATACC